>NW_005803456.1:0-22443 GCF_000240725.1 Microchloropsis gaditana
GGGGGAGGGAGTGGGAGGAGGGATGGGGGAGGGTTCCGAGGGTAGTGGAGGGGAGTGGGAGGGTTCCAGGGGGCGTGCACGATGACGGAGCGCGGTCGCAGCACCTCTACGGGGGCCTCAATGGAAAGTCGAAGGTCGTACGCTTGAGCGCGTCCAAATTTCCTGACGCAAAGGCCAAGTTTGTTTGGTTTATCGAGTTCTACTCTGTCAACTGCCCGCACTGCCAGAACGCGGTTCCCGCCGTGGAGGCGGTGGCCGGGAAGCTCGAGGGGATCGTCAAGGTCGGGGGCGTGAGCTGCGACGCGGACAATTCGCTCTGCGCCAAGCACGGGGTCCAGAGCCTGCCCTCTTTCAAGCTCATCCTGGAGGGCAAAGCGATCGACTACGAGGGGTCCGTGGAGACGAAGTCCATGCTCGACTTCGTCACAGAGAACTACCCGGCGCCCATCGCGAACATTCGGCGGACGGCGGCCGCCTCGGATTTCTTCAAGGCTGTGGTGGCTGGGAAGAAGGCAGGGGCCATGGTCCTGTTCACGGACGAGTACGAAACGCCTCTCCTCTACAAAGGGCTCGCTTACCAGCTGAGGGACAAGCTCGCCTTTGGGGAGGTGCGGGCTTCCAACTTGCAGGTCTCGGACCACTTCGGCGTCGGCAAGTACCCCACGCTGCTCTTTTTCTGCGGAGGAGAGGAGGCAAGCGCGGTAGTGGAGTATGGGAATGGGAGGGGCGGTATTGGGAAGGATGTGAAGACGTTGAAGGAATGGGCGACAGGGCTCGCGGACAGGAAGGCATGCTTGGAGGCAGCCAGAAAAGGGAAGCGCTCGGCTCCCAGGAAAAGTATGTGCAAGGATTCGAACCGGCTCTTCGGGGGGGTAGGGATTCGAGGGCATGGTCGAGCGACTACCGTGTATATTGTGGAGCATTTTCCCCGGTCTGTTCGGAATATTCCTCGGCAATCCTGCACGCTCCTCCTGCCATGTCTCACTTGCTTGTTTTTCTGCCACATACAGAGCCTATCATCGACTTAGAGCAGGATTTTTCCGCCATGCGTGTTGCGAAGCTGAGGGCCTTGCTGCAAGAGCAAGGGGACGAGTGTGTGGGCTGCGTGGAGAAGGAGGATTACGTCCGGAAGATCAGAGCTCTAGGAGAGCGGCAAAGGAAATAAGCCGGTGCATTCAAAGATTTTGGCGACAAGACTGCAGGGTATGGAAAAAACAGAGGGGTGGGAGAGTAGTAAGAAAAAAATTGAAAAGTAAAGTATCCATAGATATGCGGGGGAGGAGCCTGGAGCTGCGTGGTTCGCGGTGGCGGGCATTGAAGGGAGAAAAGGAGACGTGGAGTGGCGGCTCTTTGTATGGATAGAGGCGTGAGACAAAGAATCGGAGAAGGATCTCATTTATTATGTCATCAACTGCTCCCAAGCAAGATAGAGAAGGCAATAAACTAAGCAGAGAGCCACGACGGTGATGGCCAGTCCGTGTCTAACGGACTCGCTTGCACTACTTTATCCTCTGACGGTTTTCCGATATCCTTCTCGCATTAAATAAGGGCCTCATATCTCTTGCCAACATTTTACATCCGTATACCGATTCTGTCTCACTCAAATACTGGTAGAATCGATCTGACATGTCTGCGCGGCTCTCGCTATGCTGTGCTCTTCTCATGTCACACAACATGCTCCTCACATCCCATCGTATCTACTTATTTTTGATCCGGAGCAGCCCGACTGTCTCAGGCGAGCTCGGGCCTTCAGGTAATCTCTGTACATTTCTTGTCAGACTCCTTTGTTGGGGGAGACGGAGGTCAAGCTAGTCGATAGGGAAAGGGCGACGATGCCACGGATGCCTATGACTGGCGAGGGAATGGAGGTGTGGAGGAGAAAAGTGCCACGGCAGGTCTGGAAACGAATTTATGTATAAAACAAACACAAAATTGACGGGCCGCGAGGATTTCGAAGTAGCTCTGCTGCCACTCCTAGTCGGCCTCTACCCCTTGTCCAGTCGAGATCCTCCACCCTTTACGCACTCTCAAGGCATACTCCCGACTATCTTCAGCAGCAGTAGCCCCCAGACCCCTTGGCGGCCGCATCGGCCTGCAGATTGACGCGTGGCCGTCCGGGGGCGGTGTTTGTGAGTAGGGAGGGGTTGTCCAATATCTTCTGTACGACCTCTAGGAAGACCTGCCTAATCCCGGTCCGTGTCTTGGCGCTCGCCTCCAAAAAGAGCATTCCCTTGCTACGAGCCCATGCCTCGGCCTCCTCCCTGGGCACCATGCGTTCCTTGTCGACCTTGTTACCCACCAAGACCTTGACGATCTCCCGCCCGCCTCCGGTGCTGTAAACCTCCACCTCCTGAAGCCAGTGATTCAGGTTTTCGAAGGACTCCCGCCGATTCACATCATATACTGAGACAAAAAAGAAATGCAAACGAAATAAGTCCATCTCAAACAAGGCTCGGGTCCACGGCGCGGGCAACAGGCTGAAAATGCCCATTTTCCTGTGTCCTCCGCAGAACTTACCGAGAATGATGCCCTGCGCCCCTCGGTAATACGAGCTTGTCAGAGTACGGAAACGTTCTTGTCCAGCTGTATCCCAAATTGTCATCTTGATTCTCTTGTGATCCACTTCGATCATCTTGACTTTGAAATCAACCCCAATGGTGGACTGCTGATGGTCGTCGAACGCGTCATCGGTAAATCTCAGCAAAATGCTTGGGTGTGAGTATTATAAAAAATGAGACAGACAGAAGATTTTTCTGAAAAGATACATGCTGCATTGGAATAGATGCTGAGACGCTTTTGCCTCCTTGACCTGTAGGGGCGCACATCGAACACTGCCAGTCATGGGATTCCGCTGCCTACCTTGATTTCCCCACGCCCGCGTCTCCTATCAGCAAGAGCTTGAAGAGGTGATCATACGGCTCAGGCTCACGCACCGCCATGCTTTTCAGATAACGACGACTGCTTGATTTTTGGTTGTACTCGAATTGGAGCAAAGGTGACGAGGCGAAGAGATGCACGTTCTCGTAGGATGAAAAGAACCGCACAACCTTTCATATAAAACATGGCGATTGGTTAGGAAGGGCCTACAATCCCTACATTTTGGCAAATAACACACATCTCGGGCAACGAATACGGGGCTTTGACAGCGGTGGGATCGCACATACGAGGAAGGGAGTCAATACAACTATTCTGAGAGGGCCGTCACCCGAGGGGTTGCTTTCCATCACACGCTGCGCCCCCAAGTTCGTAGTTAGGTGCCCCATCTCATGCCGTCCCGTCGCACTCTCACCTGCAGCACACGCCCCCACGCACAGGGAGACGTCCTGCGCTACTGAGTAAATGAAGTGCAGTAAGAATGTCCTCCAGATGCTCTCGCGTCGGCGGAGTGCAGCGTCATCATCCCTCGTCTTGCCGGGACCCGGCATCAAGGTATGCGAAGTATCTATCTATCTACCGAGGCCATCAAGTAATTTTCACGACGAAATGATATGTTCCTTTTCGCACACTCGTATCTAGGGTGAAAGGTTCTTATCGGCATACAAAGGGAGGAGCTTGGAGGTGAATACTCCCGCGACGGAGGTGACAAAGCTATCAAGCGGATTGCGCGTTGCATCAGAGGTAATATGCGAACTCGGAAACAGTGTCATGAAAATTTCTTTGTCAGTCGTACAGACTCAAACATGGAACAATGTATCGATTCTTTTTTAACTACGGAAATTCAATCCGGAACAACCAACAAATGCAGACCTCGCATGGTGAGACAGCAACAGTGGGTGTTTGGATAGACGCGGGAAGCCGGTATGAGACTGCGCTGAATAATGGCGCCGCACATTTCTTGGAACACATGGCATTCAAGGGCACACAACGACGTGCTCAGTATGACATAGAGGTTGAGATAGAAAACATGGGGGGACACTTGAATGCGTACACTTCGCGGGAACAAACAGTCTACTATGCCAAGGTATTCCGAGGAGATGTGGAGCGCGCCATGGACATCCTCAGTGACATTTTGCAGCACTCGGTGTTTGACGAACGTGCCGTGATGCGGGAGCGCGACGTAATCCTCCGAGAGATGGAGGAAGTGAACAAGCAGAAAGAGGAGGTCATCCTGGACTACTTGCACGAGACGGCTTTTCAAGGCACTGGCCTTGGGCGGACCATTCTGGGGCCGGAGGAGAACGTGAAAAGCCTGCACAGAGAGGCATTGAAAGACTACATCCGCACACACTACACGGCTCCGCGAATGGTGATAGCGGGGGCGGGGGCCATCGAGCACGGCCGGCTGGTGGAGCTGGCGGATAAATACTTCGGAAACTTGCCGCGCCAGGCGCCCCCCGGAGCAGATACGGGAATGGAGGCGGCGGTTTTTGTCGGCAGTGACAAGCGAGTGCACTCGGAGGAAGAGAGCGAGGCGCATGTGGCACTGGCCTTCAGAGGCGCAGCCTGGACGTCGGAATTCGCGTTTCCGCTCATGGTGCTGCAGACCATTATGGGGTGCTGGGACCGGTCGAGTGGGGCGAGCCGGCAGATGACCGGGCGGCTAGGGCAGGCTGTGATGGAGAGAGAGCTCTGTCATTCCTACGTGACCTTCAACACGTGCTACAAGGACATGGGCCTGTTCGGGCTCTATGCCGTGGTGCCGCCGGAGAAGCTCAGGGACTTCTCGGGGGCGATGACGGAGCACCTTGTACGGATGGCGCACGACGTCACTCCCGCGGAGGTGGAGAAGGCCAAGACGCAGCTCAAGTGCACACTGCTGATGCAGCTTGACTCCTTTGCACACGTGTGCGAGGACATCGGCCGGCAGATGCTGACCTACGGGCGGCGAATGACGCCCGCCGAGATCTTCGCCCGCATCGACGCCGTCCAGGCGGAGGATGTTAAGGCCACGGCCATGGCTTACATCGTGGACGAGGACCACGCCCTGGCGGCCATCGGCCCCGTGGCAAACCTCCCCGACTACGACTGGATTCGGCGGCAGTGCTTGTAGACATGGGAAATATCAGTGCGGCAAAAGAAGAAAACTCGTTGATCAAACACTGGCCAAGCGTGGCTGTCGACGTCCTTACTTCCCCTTCGCGTCGGCTTGTCATGGCAATACACCCTTGCCACGCCCTCCTTACGCCCCACGGAAGGTGCCACTCCACATGTTGGTAAAGGAGACTTGCACGACGGCCGCGATTGAGACTTTTCCCCTCCCGCTCTATGGTGACACCCACCCTGTCCACTCGGATTCTCACCTATCTTCTCTCAATCGCTCTATCCACATAGAAATAGCGAGAGGGTTTCCCCCACTCAGGCTTTCCTGAGGTGGAAAACCCCTCTATCCTCCTTTCACACCATTCTTCCGCATCAAACAGCCCTCTGATTCAAGTTTGACCGGGCATTCAGGATATCACCGTTGCTTCCTCTCCCTCCCTCCATCCACCACTTTCCGACCTAGCCCGTCAGCCATCCCGTTCCACGCCCGGCCCATTCTCCAAGGCGGCCAGGATGAAGCGTCCGATCTGCTCTTGATCCTGCCGTGCAAGATGAGAGAAAGAAGAAAAGAAAAATGAGCCCTGGACGAAAGCGTTTCTCTGACATCTCACGCCTGACAGCTTCCTATCCAATCCCCGCCCTGCTTTTTTTGCCTCCCTACCCACCTCTGTCTTGCACTGGAGCATAAAGGCGCAGTCCAGCGTCAGCACCGAGTACAGCCGTTCCGCCGCGCTAATGGTCTCCGGCTGTCCCTCCACGGGCGCCACGTAGAATACCGTCAGCATCTGCATGGCCAGGTCCGTGGACGGGATCGTGACGCGCGACCACCCCTGGTTGACAAGGAGCGTGCCCTGCGGAACGCCCATGTCCTCGCCCAGCGGCTCCACCCACCGCTTCGTCCGCTTGGCCGAGGAGAAAAGAAGAGCCATCTTGCCCGTGCGCTCGTCGCGGGCGGTGACCCGGATGGTGAAGGACACGGGGTAATCGCGGGAGTCGCCCTCCTGGAAAAGCTCCTCGATGGAGGAAAGGTTCCCGAGGCCGCGGTCCCGGGATGCGGCGGAGAAGGGGGCCGTGACCCGGCGGCGGCGGCCTGTCAGCTTCATGGCCGTGCTGCGCGGGGAAGGAAAAGACAAGACACGATGAGACCGCCACGCCCAACTAGCGGAGCCCTCCCCCCTTGTCCTCCCCCCTTGTGACTCACATGCCCGGGATGGTGGTGCCCGTGAAGCGGATGGGCCCTGTCGAGGAGAAGAGGCGGGTGCCGTCCTGCTCGTCGTGTAGGTCGAAGGAGAGAGTGATACCCTCGTGCCAGGGCCCTTGGCGGATGGGCCGGTCGAACAAGCAGCGACCGAACTGGATCAAGTACTTCCGGTGCCAGCCTGCCCGCCCGCCCGGAGAAGTGGACGGCTCGGAACTTGCCCCCGCCCCCGCCCCGTCCACCGCGGCCTCCGTAAGCGCCGCCGCGTCTGGATCCGGCCCCGAGGCCCCGTCCTCCTCGTCGTGGTCCGCCAGGGCGGGGGAGAGGCGGGGGAAGAGCTGCAGGACGACGGGCTTCCAAAACCTGTCGGCCTGCGCCAGGTCCCGCCACTGCCGACAGACCAGAGCCAGGTCTCCCAGCTGTTTTCGATACTGGAGCCGACCCTCGACCAGAAAGTCGAAGCAATAGTGCAGCAAGGCCGCGTCGCCGAGGGCGGTGGAGGGGGCGGGCACCGCCGGGTGAGGGATGGGGGGCATAAGACCCTCGTAGGAGAAGAGGCCTGCCAGCGCCCGTCGAGAGGGCTCCACAGCCACCGCCCCGCCCCCGGCTTTGCTGCTGCTGTCACCTTCTCCTCCACCCTCTTCCGTAGAACCCGAGCCACTGCCACCGGGCCCACTGCTGTTGCTGCTGCTACTTGTCACCATGGACATGACCAACTCGTTCAGGCAAGACGCCAGCGCCGCCAGTTCGGACAACATCACAGCCTCCTCTTGCTTGCCACGGCGCCGGCGCAAATGCCGTAGCTCCTCCCGGATCTCAGACGCGTTGTTGAGCGTCAAGTGGCCCAACGAGCGCAGCAAGTCCACGAACCCTCGGGTTCCGCTCCCTTGATAGCCTTGTTGGTGGTGATGCAGTGCGTGATGTTGCTGCTGTTGCTGCTGTTGCTGCTGGTGTGAGAGTTGCGTGTGGTACTGTGCCTGCAGATGCGGGTGTTGCTTCCTAGGAGAGGCATCTGAGGGAAGGGAGGAAGCGGAGCTCTGCGCAGCCGGGGACGGAGGAATCGTATACACAGCAGGCGGCGGCACAGAGGAGGTTGCATTGATGCTTGTGTTACCACTCGGACCGCCCGCCGCTAACACATTCGCCTTGGTAGGCGGTACTAGGACAGGCGGTGTTCCAGCGGTAGTGGGTTTGTGCATTTGTGCAGACAAACTGCTACGAGGCGGCTGGATCTCCTGGATCTATCCACGACGTCCAGACCTGGTCCGTGCTGCACTGGAATACGAATGAAGACCGGCGCAGTCAACCTGTTCGTTACAATTCATGGAAAAGTCACCACTCGTGGGTCAAGGACGTGGTACCACAATTGCGTCAGGCATGTCCTGTAAGCGCGATAGAGCAATATAATCGCCTTCTTCCGCCGCCGCCGGCGCAGGGCCCGATGCCCTCGCAAGTAGGGAAAATGCTTTTATTCCAACCTCGTTCCCAGGAAGAGATTGTGGGCAAAGCATGTATGGGCTACATTGAGAACCATAGCATGCGCTTAAAGGGCGCGGGAGCTGGCATGTCTGTGAACCATGTCTAGATGGGGCGAAGCCTCCTACCCCACCCGTCCTCTCTCATGCTCTCGCACCCCTCCTCCAGGCTCTTGAGTATCATGACTACCTCTTTAGCGGACATGATTCTCGGTAACAGGAAGCGTACCTGCGACCTATACACAGCAGAAATGACGAGTGGAACAACCCCGCCATTCCTCCCGGCGCAAAAACTGAAAGTGGCAGTCAAGGTCGATCAGGAGTACAAAATTCCTTGCAGCTCGCCCACTGTACATACATCATCGACAAAGCAGGAAAGCGAAGCCACATCTGCCCCAGGAAATGAAGAAACGCGGCACAGAGGTCCGAGCGTGCTTGCTGGGCAAGGCAAAGCCAAGGGGGAAGCCACCGATACACTAAATATCCTCAATTCTCTGCGAAACGAAGAAGCCGAGAGGGAGCTTCGACAATACAGAGGGAAATATGGCGGCTCGCGCGCAGCCAGCAGAGGCGCTGTGGTGGCTTACAAAGGGAATGATGCAGGGGGAGCCATGGTAAGTAGGTCGAACAAGCGGGACGGGAGAACTCCCCCAGGCGCAGCGGCCGCAGCAGCCGCCGGCATCGGCAACTCCTCGGCTCTGGCTTTGCACCGCACCCCCGCAAAGGTCCCGACGCCTACATGGCACGCGCCGTGGAAGCTGCATGCGGTGGTGGCGGGTCACTTGGGGTGGGTGCGGGCGGTGGCCTTCGACCCGGCGAACGAGTGGTTCGTGACGGGCTCAGCGGATCGAACCATCAAAGTCTGGGATCTGGCCAAGTGCGCGGCGGGGGCGGAGGGGGGCTTGCGCCTGACCTTAACGGGCCACATTTCGGCCGTGCGCGCCTTGGCGGTATCAAACAGACACCCCTATTTGTTCTCCGTGGCCGAGGATAAGACCGTCAAGTGCTGGGACCTAGAGCAGAACAAAGTCATCCGCCACTACCACGGCCACCTCTCAGGCGTCTACAGCCTGGCGCTGCACCCGACACTCGATGTCCTTGTCACGGGCGGGCGGGACTCTGTGGCACGCGTGTGGGACATGCGCACCAAGATGCAGGTGCACGTGCTGGGCGGGCACACCAACACAGTCGGGGCCCTCGCCACCAATTCCGTGGACCCGCAGATCATCACTGGCTCCTACGATTCCACGATCAAGCTCTGGGATATCGTTGCTGGCAAGTCGATGGCTACCCTCACGAACCACAAAAAAGCTGTGCGCGACCTGAAGGTGCACCCGAAGGAGCTCTCATTCGTCTCCGGTGCCCAAGACAACCTGAAAAAATGGCAAGTCCGCGACGGGAAGTTCTTGAAGAACCTGAGTGGTCACAATGCCGTCATCAACACGCTGGCCATAAATGAGGACAATGTACTGGTCTCATGCGGGGATAATGGAAGCCTTCGTTTTTGGGACTACCAGACTGGATATTGCTTTCAGAGGCTGGAGACGATTGTGCAACCGGGCTCCTTGGACTGCGAGGCAGGGATCTATGCTTCGGCTTTCGATATGAGCGGGACCCGCTTTTTAACGTGCGAGGCAGACAAGACGGTCAAAATCTGGAAAGAGGACGCGGAAGCAAGCCCCGAGACTCACCCGATCGACATGGAGGCCTGGAAGCAAGAGTGCCTTTCCCATAAGCGGTGGTAAAGGAAATAAAGATGGACAGACGGCATGCTAGTAGACTTTGTTGAGATTAGTGTTTGTGTTCGTCTTTATGGCTTTGAGTGGGCCCCCTTAACCTATACACACATGACAACCAGGTGACGAGGAAGCTCTCGACTCTCCAGGTCTCCAACACATCATGAGGACGCCGCTCTGCCAGGACCCTCCCCGACTCCTTCCCACCCTCACATGCCCCTGTCAGATTCCATGCGCCCACGGAGTTGCGTAGCCGTCTTGGAAAAGGCGTCGCGATCCATTTCCTTCAGGAAGACGTATCCGCTGGAAGCCCGCACACTTGCGTCGGGGTGAGTGACAAAAAAGTCCTCCCCCAAGACCACGCCTAGCTGCTGCCGTTGTGCCCGCTGAGACGCCTCGGACCAATGCGAGAACGGCCCGTCGTAGTCCGGGGCCGGAAAGGAGGCAGATTTCTGGGTGGAGAAGCATGTGAGAAACGCGTCATTCATCTCTGCTAGACCTGCGTCGTTGACAGGAGCCATCACGGTGGCCTCCGCCATGTGGAATCGAAACCAGACATTACGATACCCCCAGACGGTCAGGCCCGACGGGCTACGCGCGACCGATTCCATTTCATCCGCGCTTTCGTACATGCGTGTCGCCTGTGCGACTACTTGAAGGACTTTGTAGTGCGTGTCTGGCCCCGTTCCCTCGGGGTCGAAGGCGACTGTGACGACGTCCGGCTTGAAGTCTTCCAGCATCCTCACCATCGGCATGGCGTCCTCCTCAATGGTTGGTAGCGGGGTAAAGAAGTCGTCAGTGTAGAAGGCGGAGCGGAGGTGTTTGACCTGGGAGGGATCAACGCCTCGCAATGCCCACATGCGGTCAGCCTCGGTCTCGCGCATAGCGCCCTTGAGAAGCTGAATTTTGACGGGGCTCTTGTCCCCCGGGAGCTGCTGGGTCAAGAAGGCGACCACTCCGGCGACTTCTTGCTGCAGGGCCTCGACTTTTGTCACCTCCCAGATGGCAGACATCTGTCGAAGGCACAGCACGGATTCCAGCTCGGCCTCCAAGCAAGTGTTCCGCTCCCGGTGTGCAGCCACAAAGGCCTCCACGACCCGAGGGTAGGGAGTCTCGAAGATGAGGCTGGCTCTCTCACGGAGGAAAGCGGCGTCCTCGTGGGGAGGTCGGAGTATGGAAAGCATGTAGCCGTTGGTCACGGCGTGGAACCCGGACGTCAGGTAGGCGAATCGGTGAGTGTTGGTGGCCATCAGGTCGGGGAGTGCCGCGTGGTAGGAGAGCATGATGTCGTCGTGGTGCGGGGCGGTGTGTAGGATTCGCCGCCCTCGCGCCAGAACCGTACCGCGCGAAATTTTGCCTTCAAGGCGGCGGACTGTTCCTTCTACGAGAGTCTGAAGCGAGGCGTGCGGTCCTTTCCTTGTCGATGGCCTCAGCAACAAGGCGCCACGGGAATCTTGCCCAACGTCCTCCTCGCTCAGATCTACGAGCCGCTTGTTCAGCCGCAAGGCAAGGTCTACTAAAGTTGAATCGACATCTGTGTCCAGCAACGACCGCTCCATGATCTTTCGATGAAGGGTCTCGGTGCGACGCTCCTTCAAAAGGCTTGCTGCCCCTGAGGAAACATAGAAACGCGCACCCGGATGGGATTGTAGGCACGTGGCTGGGATCTCCGTGGATGGCTGGCTCTCAATGGCCTCAGCTACCACGCGGGCCTTGCCTTCTCCGGCGGCCATGACAATTAGGGCCGCATCCTTATTGAAAGTGATGGTGTCCAGCCCGATAGTAAGAGCGGCTTTGTGGCGCGAGAACTCAATGCCACCTAGATCGCCGGAAGCGGCTGCGGCAGTAGGGTAATTTAGTGTCACGATCCTGGTCTGACTGTTGTGTGATGATCCCGGCATATTGAAGGCTATGTGGCCGTCTGGCCCGATTCCCCCCACCCAAAACCCAATCCCACCCCAAGCCCGAACCTGAGCTTCGTATTTCTTCGCGAAAGAATGGGCTTTGGCTAGTATGGCGACTTGAACATCGTACTTTTTGTCCTTTACCGCTTTGTCATCTGTGGCGGCATTCCATCGGTCATTCCTGTCTTCGTCTCTTTTCTCTACTTCTTCATCGGCCATCGCGGGTCTCAACAAATCGACATTGACAATGCCATTCTCGAAAATCGAGGCGCATGCATTGTGGTCGTCTGGAAGGACTCCAGCGCTGACGAAATCCATCGTCAATATATTTTCAGGTTTTAAATCTAGCAAAGGGAAGTAGAGGTTGCGGACGTAGTGCGTGAACGAGGTCTTGTGGTCAGGGTGCATTGGGAAGAACTCGTCAAGCTGAACGAACTTGAGCTGTGACGTGTCAGGGAAGCAGGCCAGACCGCCCAAACCATATAGCTTTAGCTCTACTTGGGTACTGGACTCTTTCCAATTTTGACGGAAGTGCTTGAGGTAAGCAATGAACATCTCGGGCGTGCGACCTGTCGGGAGAGACACAACTCCTGCAGGGTGCTCAGATACCCACTCCAGGAAGCGAAGCGAAACGAGCTTCCCCAAAGCTGCCACATTTGCTACCTCAATCACGCCTGGTATATGCTCGCTAGCGTAATTTTTTTGACGCTGGCTTTCTCGGACGAATTCCTGCTCCACTGGAGTGAGGTTTGGTTGGCCTTGCATCTTTGAGAAGTGCATATTATGTAGGGATGCACGCCCGGCCGAAAGGGATGCCTTTTGTGAATCTCAGCAAAGACGCAAGCTGAACCTAGAATTCGTTTCCAAAGTCGTATGAGGATCTATTTAGAATTCTTTTTTGATTGAATTTCAAAAACGTTTCGTCGAAGGACCAATGCATGAACACGAATTTGCCTACGGGGGGCGATGGAACAATAGGTGCAGCTCGCAGCATGGGCCACGCGTGCGTGGTGCTATCACCCGGTCTCGGCCCATACCGCCCACGATGTCAGGACCTTCCCGTCGAGAGACTCACACACTGAATTATATTTCTTCTGTTTACATGCATGCACCTTCGCATAAATCCTGTGCTCTGTAACCTGTACAACTTTGGGATATTGTTTCCTGTGAAAATGTTCAAGCTTGGGTTGTATCTTACCATCTTTCGATAAATCTCCCAGTTCTGAAGCCTTACTGTCTGCAGCCCTATAGGATTGCCGGTAAAAACTCCATGACACTATGTCATCGGCGATGGCTTGTGTCTCTTGTCGGCACTGCGCGTGACCACGCCCCTCTGGCTCCGTAGCTCGTAAAAGTGATGAAGAGTTATCTGGCCTTGAGGCCGTTGTTGTTGCTGCTGCTTTTGGTGCACACAACAGACTTTTGCACCTTTTTCCTCCCTCCTTTGTATGGCTGACCACTGACTGTTTCCATTCCCTTTCGTCGTTTGAACACGCCTCTTAATGTCAGATTTTGCAGGAATTGAATTGTTCGATATTTTCTTTGCATCGTAATTAAATTGAGGACGAAAAGCGGGAAGGAATGGCAAACGTCGGTATACCAAATCCCACTTGGCATCTTCATCAGAAAGTAGGAAAGCCCTGCGAGCGTCAGCATCATTCCGGAGAGCGTAAACCAGATCAGAATAGGCATAAAGACGCGGCACCACATGGGCAAAGTAGAGCTTCCCATGCTCGAGCTGTCCCCCCTTCAGAGTGATGCGGGTGGTCGCCGTAACCGTCGCCTCCTCATCGTCCGTCCTTGGTCCACAAGACTGCGACCCCCCCCTGCCGCTCCACTGCCCTCGCGCGACCTGCACCAAGTCCCCCCACGTGGACGCCCCCCCCGCCCCGGGCCCCGTCGAGCATGAGCATGTAGGTGAGGAGCTGGAGGGTGTCGTGGAAGGGCGGGGGGTCCTGGACGTTCGCGGGGGCGACGCGGTGCTTGACCTCTACCACCGTCGTCCTGAGCCTCCACGCGGCCGGGTCGTCATCGCTCGCGTCCAGCGCCTCCGTGAGGCCGTCCATCACCCCACACACGCGAAACCAGGCGTCAGGGCCCCGCAGGCTCCTTGCGCGCCCTTGGCACACACCTGGGACCGAAACGAGCGCCTCCAAGCGCCCATTGGGGACTCCAAGCGGCGCGCAGCCATCGGTTCCGAGAGGGCTCTCCTGTCCAGGCGAGACACGAGCTGCTCCATCCGAGCCCCCTGCCTCCCCATTCCCAGGCATCTCACCCTCTGACTCGCCGGGGGCACCGCGCGCGCGCGCCATCGCCTCGGGTCTCAGGGGCGTGACCTGCAGAGGAGGGGGCTTGTCCCAGGAGACGGCAGTGGGGTCTCGAGGGAACGTCCATGCCAGCAAAGTGTCGTTCTGACTGTGGACTTGGACGCCATGGGTGGCCTCGTACTGCTTAATGCCCGCATCTTCGTGCCGCTTGCCGTATTCTGTGGCCAGGGAGTAAGTCATATGATTTCGCAAGAGCGTCACCTCCTCCGCGCCAACTCGCCCTCGTGCGGCCACTCGCTCCAGCACATCCGTTATATCGCTTCTGCGTCTATCCACGTCTTGTGTGGTCTGCACAGCGGCCGAAAAACTGTTTGAGTGCACTTGGCGGAGCAAAGCAGCCTCTGGACCCGCTAGCCCAACCAGCTCCTCGAATTCTTCCTCCTTCGTCATCAACACCAGCCCGCACGACGCGCAATCTTCCGCTTGCAGGTGAGGCAAATCCTGATAGATGTGTCGGTCTAATAGCTCCAGTACGTCTTTGAAAGGATGGAGGCCTGCCAGTGCCGATATTTCCGATGCGCGCAACCGCAATACTTGCTCCTCCGGCTTGAGCTCCTCGAGGCGTCTTGCGGATGATGCCGAGCCCGCCGAGGGAGGTGTGCGGTGCCTCGAGCTTCTGTGCCACAATTGGGGTGCACTGTACCTGACACGCTCGCTTTTCATAGTCGAGGATGACAAGGGTGCACTTGCATCAATCTGCTCCGCAGGTCTTGAGCATGGATGGCTTCTTATCCCACTACATGACTCCTCCTCTTGCGACCCTTCTGCAAAGCAATCTTGGCTTCTCGACACCTGAGCCTTCGCAGCTCGCGAGGAGAATCCATCGTGATTGACCGAGGACGTGGGTATCGAAGGCTCGTCCATGAGGGGTTCATGTTCATTCTTCCAGCATTAATAAGCACCCATGCTCGCCCAGTAGAACTGAAGAGGTGATGCGGTCGAAGACATGAGGCTTCCCTCGCTCGGATGGAGCACAAAGTAAGTCCTGAGTCTACCGGGAGGGATTTTATGTGTGCAGACACGTTCGTGGTAGAGTAGGGAGCAACGTTGTCGTCGAAGCGGTGCGATGTGTGTCTGTGATAGGTTTAGGGCTTGGGTCACTTGTGCCTCAAAGGAAGGTAACATATGATCGCCAAGCATGAAGAGGGCGAGCTCCTGCTGGCATGTAAAAAAACAAAACAAAACAACTTCCCAATCAGAAGGAAGACACTCACTTTACAACAATTTGCATTGCTACAGTCCGATTTAATTGTGCATCTCGTAAAGAGAAGAACTGAATTCTTGAGGAGCGCCAGAAGAGACAAACGAACCATGAGACTACGAGTAGGTCTCTTGCCGCAAATCATGACAGTAATATACATAACTGCAAGTCCAGCATGTTCTCTACGGAGTAGTGACGCTGGAGCCGACATCAGGTCATCTTTGCAGGCAGCCCTGTCCTCATACCAAGATCAGCAGGCGAAAGACACGACCTCAGGAACTGCGATTGCTCAATCCAAGCTGTTGGAGGACAGCATTTTTCACGGCACAACGACATGCGCCTTTGTCTTTGATAATGGCATTCTGGTGGCCGTAGACTCCAGAGCTAGCATGGGTAAGATATGGTAGTTTACTTGCTTTCAAAACCCAGTGTTTCACCGCCATATTATTACTGAACTACTCGACAGGGAGCTATATCGGTTCTCGCGCAACAGAGAAAGTCCTTCCAGTGAGCCAGCACATTTTGGCAACCATGGCCGGCGGTGCCGCGGATTGTTCTTTTTGGATTCGTCATCTGGCTATGCAGGTAGGTGCAGGCGAATTCAGAACTCCTCTCACCTTTCATGAACATATGAGTGGTATCCCTCTGCCACAGGCCCGGCTTTATGAGGTAGAAAACGAGGGCCATCAGCTAACCGTGAGGCGGGCTTCAAAGCTGCTGGCCAACAACATTGCAAGGTATCGTGGCAGTTTGAGGGGCCTCCTCCTTTTCGTAGGCGCCGAAGTGATGTGGTCTATAGTAGACAGAGCCTTTTGACCTGTCCGCATGCTTGGTTCTTCCTCCTCTTCATTCTTTTTGCCCCACGCGATCCCTCAGATACCTGGGGAAACTCTCCATGGGGACCATGATATTGGGCTATGACCCTGAGGAGGGCTTCAGCATTTTCTACGTCGACAACGAGGGCGTGCGTAGCAAGGGCAAACTTTTTGCTGTGGGGTCTGGCAGCACGTATGCGTACAGCATTCTGGACGCAGGTTACCGGTCTGAGATGACAGTTGACGAGGCTAAAGAGCTGGGGCTGCGGGCGATCCGTCATGCCACGTATCGAGACGCGTTTTCAGGAGGTTTCGTGAATGTCTACCTAGTCCAAGCATCGGGCTGGCGGCGGCTTGCACGCGTTGATGGAGGGAATTTGAGGCTTGCACCCGTATCAACGATCAATTCTTCGTTTTCGAACATGAGAAAATAATTCTCTGAAATCTTTCATTTATGCTGAATTCTATAGGCCTGATCCCACAATAAGACGTGAAAGATATGTACCACAGCGCAGAAATTGTCAATTTGAACACTTGTATAGTAGGCGTAAGGCGTTCCGATCCGTGAGGCCCGCTATATCTCACGAAGTAGAAATGCATCATACAAATGTAATTATTCCCATCTGGATGCCAATGAGACATATATGTGTTATTTTTTTTCCTGTTTGCGTGAGTTGCTCCCCTACAACGGTAATCGGCATGTTGGAAGAGTTCGGAAGCGACCTGTCAGTGCTGCTAGGCTGGAGGCAGGAGGTTAGCTGAAAGCTACCATCAGAGTCCGTGATGCTCGTCCTACTCCCAAAGCTGGACAGCAATGGGCAGCGGCATCCTGTGTGTATCAAATTTCTCTACACTAGTCCTCCCAGGGACGAGCACACAGGAGGGGTCCACTTCTGGCTTTTCTGTGCATTGCTAGTGGCGTCCAGAAGCATGTTAGCATAGTACCCATGTGAGATAGCATTAATAAGCTTAGCATCAAAAATCGTTCTTCATTTTTGCTTCAATACGAAGAGCATATTCCATCTTAACAGCTGTGCTCAAGGGGGGATATACTATAATAGGGACAAGACCATCACTCGTAGCCGGGAGAACCTGAGACGCTCTGAAAACTACGGCTTGCTCTGCTCACCTCTTCAACGTGTGTCCCAGAACATGATATTTGGCCGGCAGAGCCTGAGGGGCTTCAGACCACGCTCGGAGACAAACTACATGAATATTTTTGCGGTTGTATTAGGCGTAGCAACTGGAATATACATATTCGCGC
This sequence comes from Microchloropsis gaditana, assembly GCF_000240725.1. NCBI lineage: Eukaryota > Eustigmatophyceae > Eustigmatales > Monodopsidaceae > Microchloropsis > Microchloropsis gaditana. Next base: position 16,901 of record NW_005803456.1, read on the forward strand.
AGCCCCTTCGAGAGGCGGCGGTAGACGTATCAAAAGAGAGGGGCGGGACCGAAGCTTGTGCCCGCCAGCAGCCACCGGAGCCCTCGGCGCCCCCCCGGACCACGTGATCATTTAGTTTGAGTGTACTTCACTGAGTAGAAGTGCTCCTGCGGACTTTGGGATTGTTTCATACTCGTTTGCGGGAAACTAGCTCTCATAGCGATGAGGAAAAAGAAAAAGTTCAAGGATTTATGAATCAATGAAGCTCTTAGAGGTATTCCACATTTCTTTCCTTTGGTATCAAGCCTTATTTTTAACGGGCCAAGTGCTTTTCAAATTTCGGGGATGGTTATTAGAACAGAATGTAAATCGCATCGCTACTAGGAATGAGAGAAATTGTCCGGAGTGAGTCACCAGTAATATTCAAGACCGTTCGAAATGCAGACAAGGACTTTCCCATTTGCGCGTCGACTTCAATTGTTCCTCTTAGATCCATTTTCGAATGATCAAGTGCACCCGTGCTAAGCCAGCCATGTAGTCGCGATTGGCGTTCCCGTAGGGCGTGGCGACGCTGGCATGAATGTAATTCCGGGCTTTGTCGGCCTCATCACGCGCCTCCGCGTATAGCCCCAGGTATAATAGGGCATAAAATGCGGCGGGAGATGACAGGTTGGCTCCCTCTTTGGCAAGATCCTCCTCCGAACACGTGCCTTTGAAAAGCTCGTAAGCCCGACGCATGTAAGGACGAGGGTCTGTCTGCACGATCAACATTTTTCTTCGTGCTTCTTCGAAGCCGTCAACCTGTGCCTCACACAGAAAGGCCCAGATGGCTTCTTCTGTGTCCGCAGGGTTCACAGCGACGTCTTTGCCTGCGGTTGGGGTTTCCAAATGGAGTAGATGGGTCACTTGCATGCTTATGATAATCCTTAGTTCACCCATACTCACGAAATTGTTCTGCGCCCTCCCTATACCGTCCAGCGTAGTAAAGTGATAGTCCCCGCTGCCAAAGGTAAGGCTCAAGTTGCGCGCCGCCAAGAAGAAGCGCCTCGTCAAAATACATTATTGAGCCCTCTACATCCCCTCGACGAAACAGTTCCATTCCTTTCATATTGAATTGGGCACGGATCAAATGTTGGTGAGAAATGGCATTGCATGTTTTTACATTTCAATATATCAAGTCAGTGTAGGAACGATTTAAACCACCGAAAAGCGCTTAAATTGGATTCTGCAGACCTTCGGCACATTGCACAAGTTTTTCGTAACATTACCTTCACTCACAAGAACCCGGGGTTCTTTGCTTTTTTCGCTCCTTCCACTGAACCACGACAATGACAATTGCATTTTCGATGAATGATAGGCAACCACACTTTCAGCACGGGCATGTTGAGAGGTTGTCGTTCGGATGGTTTCCCTGAATGGACGCGTACGGTTGCTTATCCTGATGAAGCACTTCGACAAGTTGATGCCATACGCCAGGGAACTAAAGAGTGCGACCAAAATAAGTGGCCCGGTTCCCCCTTTCATTTTCTGTAAAGATTATATGATAGCGTTGGCGCTTTCTGCTGCTGCGTTGAGGGGAAAGAGTGAGTTGAGATAGGAGGGGCAGGTATTAACCTCCCTACATGGCATACGACTACTTAACGCACGGCCGTTAAAGATGCTTAAATACTTTCTTGTCCTTTCTCACGAGCATGCTGTCACGCTTAGAATCGTGACCTCTGGACATGCAATAGATCACAGGGAGAGAAGTGCGCCGTCCCATATGGGCAACGACGTTCGAATTTAAAGAATATTTTTGACGAGATTCTTATTTTTGGGGGTGCGAACATTACCCCAACGGTAAACATGGGTGAAGTTTACACAGGTCTTCTTGACATAGCGCTCATGTAGTACAGCAAAACATGGCTGCGACACGACCACAACAATATTTTGGCCCTTGACAGTGCTTGGTCTGATCTCTGTGCGGGAAGGAAGACTGGTAGAAGACCCTCTCCAAGACACCAGTTCCGCGGAGATTTTTTGGTAATGCTTTTACCAAAAGCGCCCATAATACGTTTTAGATTTCTCATGAAAGATTGAGAGAAGATGCAAAAAGAAATGCTGATTTTGTCCCCAGAAACTACTCTTCCCATGCGTGCCCTTTTTTATTTCATTTCCGGCCCAAGCACACGTCCCGGATCTACAAAATCCAGCTGATGGCCCCTACGCCCTGGTTCGTGAGGGATGAAAGGATAGCAATTGTTATGAAAAACTTTCTAATAAATTTCCCTGTCATCCACACGAAGGAATCTTGTCTGGTATGCGCCTGGTCAATGGCTAGACCTTGAAAACCTCTTTTCGAGGCGCATTGAACTCTGAAGTCGTCCCCGTCTCATAGCATGTGCTGCATTAGCCTCTCCAAAGACATCGCAAGCTACAGACGCGCTCCTCGAGGCCGCTCGATGATCGCCTTGATCATACCATGGGGGTCGTCCATAGGCAGAAAGATGTCAGGCTTCCCACTGTGATCCTTATTCTCGATACGAAATTTTGAGAGGTCCACAGGGATGTTGTGGATGTTTGGCTTCGTTCGATCACGGAGGAAAGAGAGGGAAGCAACGAGGTATACTGTTAATCCCGGCTGCGAATCTATGAGTGAACGGGACTCCAAGCACGTACCATGTAAAGCTCGATCTTGTCCACGCCGGGAACCTTGGCGAGGAGGCCAGTGCCCATGTCGTAGAGAGTCTGCTGCACCGATACGCTGTACACCCCCTTGTCTGCGGGGCCGGCGAACTCGTCGATGAGAGTGTCGAGGACTGTCTTATTCAAAGCCTCGTAGTCTGGGCGAGACGCAATCGTGGCGGCGCTAAAGGACCATTCCCCGTCAACCGAGGTCCCCACAAGCCGGTCGTTCGTGTCCCCCAACGCGCGAAACTCGTCGCGGTGGAAGTTCTCGAAGCCCGACTGGGTCGTCTTGAGCAAAATCAGAGATCGAATGCCTTCAGCACACAAAGTGTTGGGAAAAAGTGCGAATTAAACAATTACAAGTATAGAAGCTGTAGACTGCAAACGTATTGAACGTACCAGAACGCACAGATACGACGACAGAGCCGCCTACTTTCTCGGCTACGATGCTGCGGAAAAATATTGGTATGAGGACAATGAAGTGGACACCAAGCTATAGCATGCATGTTTGGGACTTACTGCGTGTGCGTGGTTTGCGGTCCTACTTTTATGAAAGCATGATTGTGCTGAGCAATGCGACCGTGAGAGTCCTTGTTTACAACGCGGGTCCACAAATCTTTGACCAGCTGCACATCGACTTTGGTGACGATCGCTGGGTACTGGGCAAGAAAATGTTTTGCAATAATGATTCCAAATTCTTCGATGGAGGCAAATTGATGGCGACGCGCCAAAATGTAAACCGTATTTTTGACAGTATCTGTGGCGACGATATTTCGGTTATCTGCCTTTGTGAATGCCTCGTCCACCCCGCCCTGTCAATTGTGTCACAAACAAAGAATTGGCATTCATTTTATTTGAAGGCATACATTGTTGCCTGAAAAGCTAAAGCACATCCCGCATTCACTCACCGTCAGAAGGATCTGTGCTGTGAGTTGGATAAAGTCGTGGCGATCGCCTTGACGATGAAGCTGCAAATATTAAAAATAAACATGTTACATCAAGGAGAATCTGGTAATTGTCCATTTCCGTTTGACGGTCGTGAAATTTCCGTCACGGCCAAAGGGTTTGAAGCGCGCGCTAGTTTTAGCATATGACGTGCCACGTGGCGGTATTACATGTGCAAATAGGGTGGAGGTCGAGTCCTTCCACAACAAACATTTCATGCTCCTCCAGATTCGGAGTCTTCAAGAAAGCCTTCAAATTTGTACATGAATTCCTCCAAGCATAACAAAATGAATTTTGGGCACCTATTTGTAACCCTCAGCCATCTCTTTCTTACCTTGAGTAGCCGCACGCCGCCTTTGCCGTGGCAGTTCGCACCGAGGAAGCCCGACATGGCAATCTTTCAGAGAGTAGAACGTAGCGATAGATTTAATAAGTTAATTAAAGCTTTCGTTTAATTGATTTTCTGTTAAGTGCCCATATGTTACAACGTTGGACAAAACTGAAGGTGTCATCCCGTGTCAGCCGTTCATATTCTTTTTCCCACAAAAGCATTCGAATGGATACCCCATGCCCCCAGGACAGCACATCCATCCATAAGCAAGCATCAAATTGGGAAAAACAAAGCGACTTGCCACGGGTTTGCTTGGGGTGTTGCACTGAGCAAGGCGGCGAATGAAGGCATTATTGGAGTTTTGTCGGGCGGACAAGGACAGCTCTCCCTCCGCCAATGCTGTGGCGCCATCGGAGGACGGAGACGTTCGCCTTCAGGTGACCTCGTCCATACCGCCGGTCAAACCTTACAAATCGATTGTTCAGTCACGATTTTTCTCTCCGCAATCCATGGAAAGACCCTTTCGGCTGGGTGGCTAGGGCGGGAGGTTGGCCCGGAAAGCGCCCCCGGGCCCGCGCCTGACCCCCCCTCCACCCTAGTCAAGCATCTCCGGGGGCTGCGTCCAGTGGTATCACATGTCATGTCGCTGCCACCCTGCCTCATTTTTTTATTTCTGCATATTCCTTCCATGTAGGCGACGTATACTTGTCTGTGGTGTGCGTGAACTGCACTTTCTGCCTGGAGAGTGGCCGAAGGAGGAGTTCAGCGAAGAACCACCCCTCAGGTGTCCAGCTCTGTTTAGAGCACTGGTTTGGTGTCATCGCAAGCGTCTTAAATAAGTAAAGCAAGTATGAGTTTTGGTGGAGGAGGTAAGATCCATTGTCATTGCGTGGTGGGAGAGGCTCGTTCGTTCCATTTTTGTCTTCTATAAATCTCGTCACAGTGTACTCATTTAGTCACGCTCTTTCTCTCCTATCCTTACCCTTACGAAATTTTCGTAGGATTTGGGCGCACGCCGTTCGGTGGCGGCGGCAACACAGGGACAGGCTTTGGCACGTCAACGCCTGGAGGAGGATTTGGCGGCGCGCAGACAACACCTGCGTTCGGGGCGTCTCAGACTCCGGCATTCGGGGGCCCTACGACCCAGACTCCGTCGGCACAAGGCGGGTTTGGAACCACAGGTGGATTCGGACAGACGAGTCAGGGTGGCTTCGGAAGCAATGCTAGCACTGTCTCGCCCTTTGGAGGCGGGGCAGGGGCGACGAGCACGGGATTTGGAGGTGCGAGCAGTAAATTCGGCTCGTCGACTTCCACGAACCCGGCCTTCGGCTCCACCACGCCGGGAGGTTTCGGTGGCGGAACCACAGGAGGCTTTGGAGGGACTGGCGGTCTAGGGACAGGCACGTCTGGTGGCCTTTTTTCTAGTCCAGGCGCCGCTGGTGGCTTCGGGGGGACGAGCACGGGCTTTGGAGGCGCTGGCGGCTTCGGCGGCGGCTCTACTGGCGGGGGGTTTGGCTCGCAGGCGGGATCAACCGGAACGCAGGCGACAGGACAAGGGGCGTTTGGATCCGCATCTTCTTTCGGGGGGGGGGATACTTTCTTGTCCTTTCTCACGAGCATG
>NW_005803455.1:0-22306 GCF_000240725.1 Microchloropsis gaditana
TCCTGGATGGAGGCACTTGGCCGGAAGCATGGGCCGGGAGGCAGCAGAGCGCCTTCTCCGTGCCAAGCCCCCCGGCACCTTTCTCCTGCGACGCTACGACGAACGCTCCCTCCGCCTCTCCTACCGGACCCGCACCGGCGTCGAGCATGCCCCTTTGGTGTTCACGCGGGAGGGGCGCTGGGCCCATGTCCGGAGGGTCTCCACGGCAGGAGTGGCCTCCCCTGGTGCCGGGGGAGGGGCTGGGAGAGCGGGGGGTACTTCTCTCCCCCAAGCACGGCGCCCAGCACCCCCCTGCGAGGGGACCGCCGAGACCGTTCTGCCTCCACCTCCTCCACCTCCTCTCCTTCCACCTCCTCGCCCTCCTCCCCTTCTTCCCTGCCCGGGTCCACCCTGCCCGTGTCCACCCACGCGCTCTTCCAGGCGCAGGCCTTCGGGCACCAGCTCCACGCCCCCTTCCCTTCGGTGCCGCTTTCCATTCGCCCGGCCCGGCGGATGGGCCGAGGTTCGATTGGCAGGTCGGAGGGGCCCTTGACCAGTCCTTTCCAGCCACCTCCACAATCAGAGGCACTCCAACCACCTCCATCCGCCCCTCCGCAGTCGTTTGCAAGCTTGGAGGAGCTCCTGTCCTTTTTTAGGAGGAAAGCGGCCCACGGCCTCTGCTTTCGGCGCGTCCCTGGGACCTGCGACTACGAGGAGTTGAGCGAGGGTGGGGACGGCCGGAGAAAGACAGGGCCCTGGCTGGGAGAACAGGAAGGAGGGGAAGGGGGAGGGGGAGGGATGGGGGGAGGACGGGTGCTGCTTGGCTGGTTCCAGCGGCGGATCTCTCAACCCGGAACGGCGAGTGCGGAGGGCCGGGGGGGCCCTTCGAAGCAGGAGGGCGGGCGAAAGGGCAAGGCCCAGGCACAGGGAGGCACATGCACTGAGGATACCTTTCCGTCGTCCGTGGAGGTGGTGGAGGTGTTTAAGTCCCTCCATGAGGTGCTGGCGGCCGTGGGGAGGCGGGACGGGGCCGAGCGCCAGGGCAGGGGGGGGGTGGAAGCACGGGAAAGAGAGGCTGGGCTGGGCACGGAGGAGGAAGAGGATCAGATGAGCTTGCTTCGGCTGTGCGACCAGAGCGCCGAGCCAGTCCTTGCGGCGTTGGGGCTGAAGACCGTCTCCCCGGCACCCGAGGAGGGGCCCTGGAGGCAGGAGCACGGGCGGGAGGGGGAGGCGATGGACCTGGCCGCGCTGGTAGAGAAGATTGTGCTGCTAGACATGAAAATTTTTCAGCTCCTTTCGACCATCAACAGACTTTTGCTGGTTGCCACCTCCGTCCCCTCTTCGTCCTCCCCTTCCCCTCCTCCCTCTATGCCCCCTTCCCCCTCCGCGTCCTCTTCCCGCACCAAGACGCGCGGTCAGAAGACGGCCTGTCTGGAAGCCTTAAGGGTCCTGGGTCGATGGAGACCCCTACTCAAGACGCTTCGCCTCCGCTTTCAGACAGAATGGCAGTATACACACGAGTAGGGGCATCGTCCTGGGCTAGCAACCTCCTCTTCGGCGGTGGGAAGCCCGGAGTAAGGGCCGTGTGGGCGGGCGTAAGAATGGCAAAAGCTGGACAGTCGGCTCCAAAACAAATGACACAAGGAGTTCCTGACCGCACAAGGGCTGGAGTGAGGGCGACTTGAGTCTCCGCATTCTTGTTTCTTTGATTTTTACACGGTTGGCCGGCGTGGCTTGCCTTGTTCCTCCCTGCCTTTCCACCGCCACCATTTGTTTGGTTTTCGGCCCAAACGAAAGCACCCAAAGACTCCTCAACACCTGTCGTCGTGGTATAACCAGTTGGCCTGCTCCTTCCCCGGAGGGTTGTCGGCGTGCACGTGGTTGTCCTGCGGGATCTTCTTCTCCCTCGCCGAAGAGAGCATGGACAGGATGGACAGAGCCAGCATGGAGGCTGTCATGTTCGGCCGCCAGTCCCTCCCCAGCAAATTCAAGCAGATGTCCCCGTTTGTGTAGACATGTTCATGCCGTGGCGGGGGTTGCAAGAAGTATACCGAGGGGGGCTTGCTAGGGTAGTCCATGGGGAAAGTGAACTGTCGTGGGAGAGACGTAGGGAGGGGACGCTGGGTAACGAACGAGCCATAATACTGAAGATACTGAGTGAAAAGGCACAAGTTCAGGCATACGGCTGAGTTTCCTGTGAAAAAATCTGTCTCGGACCCCTCACAGCCGCCGATTGCCGGCTTACTCGGACTAATATGTGCCAAGACATCCTAGAGGGGAAGATCATGCGACATAATACAGAACCGTCGCCCTCGCACTAGATCGTGCCCGCACAAATTCTCTTCCATCATCGCCTTCAACTAATCTTTACCTTAAGTTTGTACTTCTCCCCCGCAAAGATGGTCCCTTTCGCACCCGTCAACGTCACCACCCATACCCGAATGTTGTCCCCCACGGCCACCTGCAGATTTTCCGTGGGATTCGCCAGCCATTCGCGCAGCTCCTGTCCGGGTAAGGATGAAAAGCAAAGGATTTAAGTCACGAGAATTTTCCAAATTACGAGGACGAGGTAAGAAACAAGACCGAAAGCCTTGCTCAACAGCGGCAAAAGACACCCCATTCCGGTTTACCCACCTTTTGGACACGAAAATTGGCGTTTCCTCGCCGGAATTCTTTCCCCAAATGCTTTTGCATCCGATTCCCACCCAATCTTCCGCCACCGACCCCTCCAAGACTCCCACTGCGAATTGTACTCCTCTTTACGTCGTGGCCCGCGCTGGAACCTGCTGCATTCCATAAAAGCCCAAGAAAACGCTTAATTCGACCATGTATACTACCACCACGCTTGGCACTGCCCCGCCATGCGCGCATGATGCGTCCAAGCAGGCTGGATGACTGCAAAGCCCCTCCTCGCTTCTGAGCCAAAAGGGTGGTCAAAGGTAATTGTGGATGCAGGACTCGGAAGGTCTCCTCTTTTCTTCTCAGCAGTACTGATCTTGCTCTAATAGCTTTATTCGATTTAAGAATACATCTATTGCTGCTGATGCTGTGGGATTCGCTTCTGGTAAAGGCAGTGAAGAGGAAGAGCCAGAGCAGTACCAGGTTTGAGAGAGAGGGGATGCCATCCCGCATCCCTGCGCGTTTTACCCGCGACGCTCTCCTGCTCATCTTCCCTCCTCCTGTTATAAATATGCATGGACCCGACGCGATGGGTACGAGGATGTTTCAATGCGTTGGGGAAATTAGTTCCAAGACATTTATCTGAGGGGGATGCCGGGTACTTGCGTTGCCATCCATCACGGTGGGAGACTACTTTGCCCGAGCGTACTGACTTAATTGGTAATTTGGGTTGTGCGAGTCCCAGTGAATATAGTTTGTGCCATGATATCGTTTTAACTGAGGTCCAGTCATTGTCAAGCGTAGCAGTGCACATTTTAACCCTCAGTAACAGCAAAAGCTTCGATTACTGGGCTCTTATAACTTCTCAGACTTTACCCCCCATCCACACCCCCAACGCCCACAATGTTGTTTTGTATCATGCATTGAACATAAGACTACCCTTGAAGAACGATGTGACATATTAATAAGGCTATCAATGTTACGAAGGTCGGTGAGGGCCAAGTCCTTTCTCACAAAGATCACGGCTTGCGGGATTAGCCAATCCTAAGCTGCTTGCTGGCTTATTTCTCCTGACAATCTCAATAATCAAAACACTTAGGCTATGATAAAAGATCAAGAGAATGAAAATTAATCCTTCTAGTACTATATGCACGCGAAATTCGCCACATGGTGGTTGAAATGGTGGGCTTCCGAAATACAAACTACTGCAAAATTTCTCTGACGAAACCTGCATTGAATGGCGGGCGCTGGTGTTTTTGTCTGACTTCGTGGCGCAACGATGCCTTCACATCTATACTCCACGTTATAGATCCAGGAGAATTGTGATGAATAGATCATTGCGCTCGCTCGCGTAGCAGGTCGCTTTCACTTTCAGGGATTTTGATTAGTGACAAGCATGGATATAGACAATAGAAAGAAAGGAATCTATGTCAAAGCTAACTTTGACATAACTTCGAACCTAAATATGATATCAAATAATGCAATAGCCTACCAAAAGTCATGATCGCAAATGGTACATCACGGAATATTAGTGTCCCAAATTTCGCTTTGCCTTGAGCAGCGGGGACTCTAAGTCGATGCCGCTTTCCTTAATTTCTCATATCAACAAAGGGTCATCCATGGTAAGAAAAACACATTCTGCTTCGAGCGCCCTATCGTACTCTTGTCAATTTCAGGCTTTTTATATACTGTCAAACATCCGTCTCTATCTCGTCCCTCCGAGAAACCCAAATTCCCTGGACGGAAAACAGGGAAAGCAAATGCAACTGTTTCCATTCCTTCTTCAATCTGTGTCATCTTACGCATCATATTGGTACCCATGAAAGGTAGAAGAACAAGAAGGACAACCTGTGCACCGCTACACCAACGAAATGGGCCACGACGCCTGACGCCGCCAAATTATTTGTGCCTTGCACTGTATGAAAAAGATGTCTCATGAATTGATTATTGACTGATAAAATGAAAAATTACTTTCTGCATTATTTGTCCGCAACGTGCACCAATTTTGTTGGCACAAATATATTTCAGCCCGGGCTTGGTTTTGGCGACAGGCAAGAAGTCCGAGATAAAGACATACCAACCTCACAAACGTAGGCGCAAGAATAAAAGATTCCCCCGGTGCATTGCAGCGTCTTTGGAAAAACTTATACCCGATTTCACATGTGGGAATCTGAGATAGTCTTGATATTGAAGCGTTGGGGACATGCGTTTTACTCGGCCGAGGAAGCGGGCCTCCACCTCTGCCCTTCGCTTCTATTTCCGGTCGAGCTTACTTTTGGGTAAAAATTGGCCTTGCTCTGTTCAGGCCTCCGTTGTTATCCGTCTGGCCATCCAGGCTCAAAAGCAATAGAAGGACCGAGATTGCATACTGTGTATGCGTATGGGAGGTGAAGTTCTTGTTCTAAATGGAAGGACGCATAAAGCAGCCTCATTCTTGCTGAATTTTGGGTTGTCCTTTTTCCATGCCCGATTTCAAGAACTGGCACTCAAAAAGCTTCTACTCATACAGACCAACCCACATGCCCCTCTCCTAAGGTACATACGTAGATCCCTTTTGGCCGTAAAGACGTGCGTTTTGACAACTGCAGAACGTGGACACAGGCCTACTAGCTTGCTGCACCCTTTTTCTCCGGCTGGTTCCTCCTCCCTCTTGTGTTTGAGTGCTCGAAACGTTCCCTTAAGAAGCCATGGCTGAACGCAAAGCAGTCATCAAGAATGCCGATATGTCGGAAGATATGCAACAAGATGCGGTAGATTGTGCGTCGCAGGCTTTGGATCAATTTAACATCGAGAAGGACATCGCAGCGTACGTCAAAAAGGAGTTTGACAAGAAATATAACCCGACATGGCATTGCATCGTGGGCAGAAATTTCGGATCCTACGTGACACATGAGACAAAACATTTCATATATTTCTACCTGGGGCAAGTGGCTATTCTCCTGTTCAAGTCAGGCTAGTCAGGAATTTTTACATGGGAGCAACAAACCAATAAGGCGAATTCACCTGATAATTTGCGTGTACGATAGGCTCAGATTAAAAAAGTCGTTTGAATTATGTCAGATGGAATCGTTTTAATGTACAAAAGGAGGGCACAGCAGGCCATTTTGCGGCAACGGGTCTACGAGGCGACCGCTCGGGGAAGATAGTTGGGCTTTATTTAAAGTGTGCTCATCCCGGAAAGAAAATGGAACCGAGGACAGTCGGAGTAAGAACATTGCTAGCTTGTTATCGGAAACCCGTCTAGATTAATGGGAAAGGCATGGGCGGGACGAGCCCGTGCTTGGATGTGGACGGCAGAGAGGGGTGAGAGGCGTGCATCATGTTGCATCCGAGGCGGTAGGCATTGCACCCCGCTTTGGTTTCAAGAAGTTGACTTATGACCCGCGAAACAAATAGAAGGAATAAAAGAGATAAAGGACTGCAGCCGACGCTCTCCCTTCCCAGCCGTCGCCCCTCATTCCCCGTGGTCATGGTTTCTTCTTCTGCTCATCAAGTCTCCCTTCCATCACCGACCCCAACACAAGGAATTGATCCTCTGCATCCCCTTCCGTGCCATCGTTTTCTTCCTCTCCTCAAACCTGTCAAAAGATGTTCGTGCTCAGTACGCGACCGGGCGCAGTCTCACCTTCCCCCCCCCAAAGTCGCATGAATTATGATGTTTTTGCTTTTCCTTTCCCTTCCTCCGAGTATTCAGTACTGGAGCGCGAACAAAGGTACCGATTCCCCGTCATAAAGGGGAGCCTCCGGTGCTAAGTCCTTTCGTCCAGCTGCCTTTCAGTTCCACAATCACCCTGTCTAGGCTCTCGAACCCAAGTTGTCCCACCACTAGCCTTAGGCCCTCATCGCGTGCATCCATCCCGTCGTCTGCCGGCACTCGCGGTGCCAAAATTCGCTATGCCTGTGACCTCCACCCTGTCTTCTCGCCTTACGCTCCCCCTCCCGCACACAGACTATCTGCCTGACCCCCACGCTCTCATCGCACCCACCGTAAAAATCTTTCCTTGCGCTCGCCACTCCCAAAAATATCCCGAGGAATCGACGAGATGATTCCACTTCATGACGTCCCACCACATATGGGATCCGACACCTCCTTGGCTGCCTGCACTCCCTCACGCCCCCCCCCCCTTCGTCAGAAACAGTTTTATACTTACAGAGTAATTTTTCAAGCGATTACGCCGCTGAGCACTGGGTTCCTTTTCCTTTGCTACCTAGCTTTCCTTCATCCTTCCCTGAAGCGCACCTCCCTGCCCCTTACCCCTCCAGCACGCGGTCAACACCCAGGTCCTCCGCTTGATTATTCCTCGCTCCGTCTTCTCGCTTGAACCTCGGCTAGACCTTCCAGATGCCTCCCTGTAGCCCACCTAATTCACTATTTCCTCCTGCAAGCCTTTCCTTCCTTCCGCGCAGCTTCCTCTCACGTGCGCTGGCTGTGACGAAGCGTTCTTCCGAAGCCTATGGTTGAGCCCTACATTGGTCACCATCTCGACCTACACCTCCTCTCCTGCTTGCTAATCTGTACAGAGTCCACAAAGCACTCCAATAACTCCTTGCCACTCACAATTCGGTGCCTTCCCACCGGCCGGTCCCTCCCACTCCACCACGATCCATCTCACGCTCCTCCTCATGCTTTGAATCGCTCCTCGCCAGCTGCTGATTCCCCCAACCTTTGTCTCTCCTCTTCTACTGCCACTTTCGTCGTGTCCGTGACAAACAGCTCCAGGTAGCAGCCAAAGCACAGGATTGACAAGAATCCCACGCACCTTTTCCCATAGAGTATCCCCCTTCCCACGCCCCAAAATTGAACCCGTCGTCCCAGTTACCGTCATCATCATCTTTTGCTTTGGATCCTCCTAGTGATGGTCTTCGTCGTCGATGTACACCGAGTTGTACTCATCAGCGCATTCCAACATGCCCTTGACAAGGAAGCCTGCAGCAGAAATTACCTTGCGTGAAGGCGGGTAAAAGGTGAGAACCATAGCCATGCACACCATAGCTACAGCCATTTCAGGAGTCATTGTCGAGGCGAGCGTGTTTGATCCCATGATTTGATCGTCGGTGTGTGTATGGTAACTGTGGCGATTCAAGAGAAGAGGGGGACCGTGGGCCTGGGAGCTTAGCATGAGAGAGAGATGTGAACACATCATGCAAAAACCAAAAAACAGCACAAGTGCTGCCGAGTGTCTATTTCGCGTTCCCGACAAGGTGGCGTTGTGCCAGTAACTTCCAAACTGCTCCATCTGATTTCTTATGCCCCCCCCCTCCTCTTTCATTTCAAAGGAGCCGAATGACCGGAGTGGTCGCAGCACCGCACAGCTTGCAGGTACTGTGCAGGTAAAGGGCACGGTAAATTGCGATCAAAGACACCCACGAACGACCATCCGTCGCGCCAATCATCTCAATCCCAACCATGTCTCTCCAAAAGGCACGAAGGAAGAGGCCAATACATCTGAGACGGTGGTCGAGGCCAGGCAGCAATTCGTGCCGCTGGGCTCGAATTCTACGTCACGCGATGACGCTGTGACCGTCGCTAACAAGCAACGTCATGGCGGACAATGCCAACGCGAACAGACACTTTTGGTGCCCACACGACCCGAGTTCGTGCGCACATTAACCCTTGGTATGCTTACCGTGACGTGCATGTGTGGCTGGCGTGACCTTACTTGCGGAAACAAGATCGACATGTTTGAATCGGGGTGGCTGAAAAGCGCGAGCCCAACTAGTTGGTACGGATCGGCGCATTTCCAGCGACATGAAGCGACCTCGCCAAAAAGGAAAAAAAAAAGGGACAGTTCTTACTTCCATAGCACGACCCGTTCAGTCAAATGACATGATAATGTTTGTTAGAACGGGATGGGGGCCAGCTTAACATTTTTAATTACAGTATTGAGCTGATGGATTCGAAGAAGAAACTTCTGCAACTGCGTGAGCACACTGGTAATATCTACGTTTAGACATACCGTAGCTTAAAATGACTAGACAGACATTGCCACATGTTCGCAAGAGAGGAAAAGAAAAGATAAGAAGCTGGAGAACAGCTTGAAAAACCTCTTTATACTCATAGACTCTAGGAATGAAGTCCTACACTTTTCTCCGCGCAAGGTTGGATAAAACCCAACAAATCGCTGCTGAGTATTCATTTTCCTTAAGAGAGTGTTTACATATTGAGAGAGGTGCGCATCCACGCCATCTCAAATCCTTCCTTTGAATCCTCGGGCTAGCATGTATTGCTCCCCGCTCTCGCCACGGGATGCTTTCGGCTTCAAAATACGGACGTCTTCGTACCGACTTCGTGCGTGCCTCAGGAGTTCCTCCTCATCTCGCCCTTTGAAAAGCTTACATAAGACTGTTTTCCTGCGTTGCTTTTTCGTAAGGGCAGAGTTCTTGCGTACTTTCTGCAAGGCAAATACCGTGTCCGCAAAAGCCAACACCTAAAGTGAACAGGGAAAGCGCTCAAGTAAGAATCCTGTCAGCGCGCTGATGTCGAGCCGCGCCGCCAACAAATAGCCGTAGAAATACTTCCCTACACAAAAAAATTCTGAAGCGTGGAAACAAGAGAGAGTTCTACTTCTCCCCAGCTCTGTCCTCACCTGGTATGCTAGATCAAGTGTGCGCCGATGGTCCCTAAATTTGTCCCCCGACAAGTCCGGAGCCATGTCAGAGAGAATCACGTCAGCTGTGCCCTCGCATTCTCCACCTCCGTCTTTCCACATCCCTTCTTCCAACTGCATTCCGTCCCCTCCCACGTCGCGTCCCAGGGCTTGTCGTAGAGCCGCCTGGGTCTCCGCATTGCTGAAGTCCCCCAAGACGAACGAAACGCCCGGCACCGGTGCCATCGGCCGCAAATCGATCCCTATAACCCGACCCTCTCCTGAGGCAGGAGGAAAAAGGGAGCGCGGAGTGTTATTTGCTGCTCTTACATGGTTATCGCTGGTGCCGGAAAGGGAAGAGGACGCAGAGGGCGGGTGGATGGCTTGCATTACGACCTGACTCCAGCCTCCAGGGGCGCAGCCGAGGTCAATTACACTACACACAACCATGTTGGGTGATGAAGGTGAGCAAATTTCAAGAGAAACGGGTGAAGCAGGAAGGAAAAGGTCTGAACATCGATGGACACATGGGTTCCATCCCATCGATGTGAAGGGCCAAGCACTCTGGCAGAGCAGCTCAACGGCTTTCAACACTCACCAGTCACCGGGGCGCATGATACGGCACTTTTCTTGCATTTCCTTTGCAAGGACGCATACGATGATGTGCATGGAAAATTCGCAGTGTAGATGTTAAAGGGATGAGAACGCTGAAAAAACAAAAGAAGGCAAGGACTGGTTTTCAATCACGTACAAGTACAAGTGTATTATCGTGACCAGCTAAAACACGAATAACATGTATCCATTGACTTGCACATCGACTCCTTCAACCTCGCAAGCCCGTACAACTTGTATACATTACCTTGAGCTTGAAAGCAGCACGGGAACGGAGCTCTAGCTTGCGGGAGGCTTTGACAAAAGGATCGTTGACGTGGCGACGAATCCATTGGTGCACAGAAACAATGGTGCCAACACCATGACTGGGGCTATTGCCCGCGTGACGCTCTAGCAAGGGAAGACGACAGTCGAGACCCGCCCCAAATACCCTTGGTGCGGCAGCGCGCTGAAGAACAGAAATCATGCTAGGTCACAATGGTAATAGTTCTGCTCAAAATACTGTACATTCTTAAATTGCAATTTTCCACTTGTTGCATCAATTTATGCTGAGGTACTTAAAATAAACTGGGTGGGGAGGTTGTTGGCTACTTGTAGCTATCTGCGTAAGTCAAATAGGTTGATTTATGCAGGATGTGAGCAATCGCATTACAACCCGGCCGTGAGCACTCTTATCGTGGAGGAAGATCAACTATTGTCAATCTCTTCTCTATTACAATAGAAGCGCAAAGCGAGGCCGTACTGAGTGGAACTGAGATTACGTAAACCCCGGGAAAAATGACTGAGGGCAGGAAGAAAGTCATTTTCAGCGTTTACATTTCTGCCGTTGCGGTTTAAATATACATAGATGCAATTCTGTATCGAGTATTTTGTCATTTCCTAGCTTTGAGCAACTTGTTGCGGCGAGTCGGCTGATGGCAGTGACCGCGACTGTAATGGGCTCGGCCTTGAAGTGAGTAAACTTGGCAATCAAATTTTAGTATTTTTACAGTCCCTTATTATGAGAGATGCATAGTAAGAAGGCAGCCTTCAATTTTTCCAATCCCCCAAAAAGTCGGATGGGGCCATTGCGGGGGGATCGCGCTATCTCCTATCCCAAAATTGGTTTCGAGAAATTAACGACAGCAAATCCTTAATTTGGCGTGCATTGTATTTCTTTCCTTTACAGTTTGATGAAGAACATGCCACCTACACCTATCTGTGTTCAATAAATGTCATTTTTCCTGTGTAAGTGCTGCAACGATCACATTCAATTTCTCCCCCCTCGTGTTGGAGGCATGACTCGCGCGCCCCCCGGCTGTCCGAAATCGGGGTAGAGGGCCCGCAGCACGTGTGCTTGCGACAGCAAAGGTTCGATTTCATGCAACGTCCACGAATGTGTGGGCAGATCCTGCAAAAAGAGGACCAAATCTTGGAATGGGAGCGTCCGCAGATGATCCGCAAAGCGGAGAAGGAACGCTGCGCACAGGTAGACATGAAAGGCCTCGAATCCTCCCAATTCCTCCGCCAGCTCCGTGTCCCATACCCGGATGATCGCGTCCAAGGACAACTCCCTCATCAAGAGGCAGTTCATCCAACGAAAGGCGAATTGCACGTATTGCAATCCCTCGCTCTCCAAGTGCCGATGGAGGGGAGGGTCATGCCTCTCAACCAGGGCCTGTAAGCGGATCATCATCCGTTGCAAACCTGGCTGGCTGAATGTGTAGTGGTCCTGGATGTTGTCCAGCAGCTTGCACATGCACCAGTACACGTCCGCCTCCACCTCCTCCAAGACTTGGCGGGGTACCTTAGCGACGTCCAGAGACTGCGCTTCGCCTGCAGCCATCCCGCTGGCCGACCGGCCCGTGCGCGGGTGGATGCCCGGGAAGAAGGGGGGGAGGGGGAGGGCAAGGATGGAGAGACCTGGGTGGGAGAAGGAAGGGAGCGGTCGTGGTGGCCACGGTGCGTGGCAGGGGGGGAGAGGGAAGCGGAGGGCGGGAGGGAGGACGAGGACGGGTGTACGGAGGCGCTCGGCCAAGAAGACGAGGATGAAGGGCGTGATCAAATCGTTCATGCCCTGCACGTAGCCGCTGGCGGGGTGACGCACGGCCCACAGGTAGAGGACCCTTTCCATGCACCGCTGGGTCTCCTCCTGGTGGAAGAGGGGCATGTCGGGTTGGGTCCGCGGGAGGTCGACCAGGATCTGCCGAAGCATTTCTTGCTCCTGCATTGTCCGCTCCTCCGCCGGGACGTTGAAATACGAGGGCAGGATCTCCGCGTATTCCCGTCGTTTCCGACGCAGCGTCGCCGCCCGCCGGTCCCTGTGGGCGGGCAAGTACCCCAAGAGCAAGCGCCAGACCGTCCCCCGGTGCCGATCAGGGATCCCGCCCCAGCTCTGTTCGCGCAATAGTGCCATGTCCACCACCTCCGCCTCCATCAACTCGTCGAACTTCCGGTCCACGTAGGAGAGGGCCCGGCGCCCGTCGGCCTCGACCTCCTCCGGATCCGGACTGGGCAATCTCCCCTCGCTGCCAGAACTCCCTCCCCCCAGGGCCCCCATTATGGTGGCTTGTGCGAGCTCCCCAAGCCCCCGTCGAATCCCTTTCCCCCTCCATCCACTGCTGGCCTTGTCCGGTTGCCTCCCCTGTTCCCTCCATCCACTGCTGGCCTGAGAGGGACTCCGCGCGGCCCCTCTCTCGATGGACGGCACTGCCTTCCTTTTTTCGTCCCCGTCGGCTTTGGTCGATGGCTGTGGCTCCCTCCTCATTTGCTTCTGCTCCTCTTGGCCCACGCCCGTCAGGTCGATCTTGACCTCCGCCCCCGAAGCCTCCCGCGGCCCTTGCCTGTCTTCCTCTTTCGTTTCTCCGCACCGTGCGTCTCCCTCCGACAACGGGGCCTTCCGCGCACCGGGTGACAGGTGCGCCTCCAGCATCGAAACGGTTCCTCCCTTCATGGCCTGATGGACCGGCCTCGGCCACGACGGGGACGGGTCGCCGTCCGGAGCCCCCGGGCCCTCCGTGGTACCTGTTGAAACGGACGCCGACCCCGAAGATGCGAAAGCGGGCGTGGAATGTGTACGCATTTTCAAATGTCCGGGCACGGCCAGGGTATTGCTACCCTTTCGAGGCGATGGGCCAGCCAGGGAGGTGCTGATGAAGGTCGATCGGTGGTTGGTTTGATTAGCGCTGACCTCACTAAGGCCCTTGGCGTCCTTTCGGGGACTTCCTGCTCCGCTGCTTCCGATTCCAATCCAAACATCCTTATTCCGGTTTGCAGCGCTGCCAGCCTGGTTACCGTCACCGCTGCTACCTGTGATAAGTGCCTTCTTCTTTGCGTCATCCTCCTCCTTCGCGATGCTGTTTGAGGTTGCTGGGGAGGAAGGAGACCGCAACGCCCGCCGAGTTTTAGGTTTCCTAGCTGCAAGCGTTCAAAAATGTTCGGGACGGCGCGCGCAGGCGGCACTTGCGGAGGATGCGATGGGGCAAAGACAGCAGGATTGCCAGTACTCTTGCGGTGAGAGCCCCCGCTGTCGGAGAGCTGAGACAAAAGACATGCATTTGTGAGGTCGCAGACATGAAGGTCCTGAGCAAACGATAAACAACGGCATTGATTACTTACTCTTTGCGTCATACTCGCAGCGTCAGGAGTCTCTCGCTGGGACAGTGCAGCTTTTCGTTTCTTGTGGCTTGCCTCCAACGTTTGGCTCCCTGGCCTGGGCAAATGCCCCGTTCCTGTCCGGCACAACGGTGCTCTACCCGACGATAGCTCTTCTACGTCCGGAACGGATAAAGATCAACAGGTTCAGAACATGACCTTTTTGGAGTTTGAGGGGTATACGCATTTCCTAGGCGCTCCGTTTTTCTACATCCGGGTCCCCTTTCATTGTGCGCCGGCCTCGCTTGCTTCAATCAGCGATACCGCCAGGTTGGGCTTTTGAGTCCCTTTTTGGTGGCATATTCTCGTTTCTTTCATAAGATTCCCTATTTTGAAATACCGTGATGTACGCATTGTCGAGAAAACGTAGGATGGTTCTCACCGCGGCACAGGCAAATAATCGATAGCATCTTGGCTTCACGTCCTCGTAGCCGTCCGAGGACTAGAAAGATGTGGACAATATAGAAAGCGGGGAAAAACGGGCGAATAAAACGCATAAATGATGATGTTAATTTGACAATATGACGAAAATCACATCCGCCTCCACACAATTCGCGCGTTTCAGCGTCGAAGGTCGGAGCGTATAGTAAAGTTCAAAAACTAACATGGAGAGGTACACTACTCGTGACCAACTCATCAATTTCGTCCAGCGAACTAGCAGGGGTGCTGCAAGCGGTAATTTATGCACTTACTTTATATCAGACCAATTCGAAAGGGACATAATGGAAAATACGACGTGTCCCCTCAATCACCGGCTACTTGTCTTTCCTGAGACAGGCGCTCATTCACCCCGTCCAGTGCAGACGACCTCTCGTTCAGGAGCAAGATAATTGAGCCTCCAGTACTGGCACGAGCGATGGCCAGGCGCTGCTTCTGCCCTCTGCTCAAATTGATACTCCCTTTACCCACCATGATCTGACATCCCTCTGGTAGGCTCATATTGTTTGGTGAATGTGTGCATTCCTGCATGCATCGCGACGATCTTTCAGAGTGGTCTCGAAAATCACGCTCATGAATACAGTAGGCCGTTTGTGGCTGCAGCCACTTCACATTCAGTTGCTGAGCATCCATCGGCACCGTGCGAGGCAACATTCTGCAAGCCTTGAGAGAAGGAAGCATAAATTCCCTTAGAAAGCTCTCCTTAGTGCTTGCCTCCTGCACTATTCTCTGCTTTTTGTCGTCCAGGTTGCCTCATCCGAGACCAGAACGGACGAATCAACGGAACCAAAGAGAAAAAGCGGCAATTGACCGGCCACAGCACCTCCGACCCGTGGCCCCATTTGGACCTTTCTTCTCAATTACCTTTCCCTCTTCTAACCCGATTCTATCAACCATCGTGTTCGATTTGCTTTCACATTATCTTGCAGGCCTAGCGCCTAAACTGTACTCGGCGCCTTGCGTCCTGCAGCCGCATAGACCAGATTCTCCTCTTTCTGCGCACAAGTCTGTATGGCAATCATCACGGGCATCGCCGGTATGATATCTGGGGTCACACAAAGTAGCACCGCAGTCAGTCGCGAGGACTGCAAAAAGGCGACATCGAACCTCCCAAAAAATTTACAGACTTACTTCGCCACGTCTCCATTTTGCCGGCTGAACCCACCCGCCAAGGGCACAAGGGTCGCGTGATTGTGGTCGCACTTCGTGCCTGTATATCCATACAACTGATGTCCTGCCTCATCGAAGCCTTCACGTATTACCACGGATTACGTGCCGACGGCTTCTGTCTCCTCGGATTGAATGTCATCCCCCGACCCTTGCGTGGCAAAAGGTGCCTTTGGTGCATAAACGATAATATAAAGCTTAAGGTACTGTTGATGTGTAAATTTTGGAGATAGGAGGCACATGACATATTCGGATGGGGGTTGCGCCCCGTTGCAGGCAACAGCCTCGCCTACATTCCGCGGACACATTCCGCGGAGCTCAGTGGGAGTACTGGAAGGTAATGTTGCTTTTTAAAAAAGAAATGTGTCAATCAAATTCTTGACAATGTCATATTTTTTACTGTCCCTTGCAAACTTTGAAGATTGGGATGAAGGATCATGAGCAAAGTCTCATAGAAAGCGAGAAAAAAATAACGGCCACGGAGCCGTTAAGTGCATTCGGTCCTTCATGGATCCGTCGTGACCCGTCGTCCCTCTTACAAAATCACCCCGTGCGACCAACATGCCACAACAGCCAAAGTATTGAGTCCTCTTGAACAGCGTGACAATGGCTGAGGAGCGTGGCGACGAGATGGCGGGCGAGAATCTGGGATTTGGATTCGTCCCCGGGGAGTGGAACGAACTAATTGGAGAAGACATCAAATACAAGGTAGGAATCGGGAGTAACAGGCAATTCAAAGAGATTGTATAACGTGAAAAGGAAGAAATTTCGTAGCGAAAGTTTCTTTCGGCTAATCACTCCTGTGTGAAGGTGAAATAGACCAGTGTGGAATGCGCACTTGTACTTTTCGCTTTGCTATCATCAGCCTCAGCCTTGTCACCCTGGAGTTCGATGGGAGAATGCGACCCTTTTGGACCTCAGACGATTTGAATATGGAATATAAAATAGGTGCTTACCCCGGGGCATGGCCCCATAGCGGAGGTCCAAATGATGCTGCGATGTAAATATGTCGGACGGCTTCGATCAACGGGGCAAATCTTTGAAGTTGCGGAGGACACTGGTTACCGAATCGGAGAAAGCGACACCACTCCCGCCCTGGAACTCGGTCTGCGCCATATGCGAAAGGGGGAAAAAGGCATGGTTCATGCGGAGGCTAAGTACGGCTTCGGCCCCCCCGGTCGTCCGGTTGTGGCGCCGGGGGCGGAGGTGGCGGTTCCCCCGGACGCGGCCCTTGAGTACGAGATCGAGGTCATTGACATCTTGCCGCCTTTCAACCCTAAAGATGCGCCGTTAGAGGCACGTCTGGGTGAGACCGAGCTGAAAAAGCGACATGGGAACGGATTTTTCCATCACAAGGACTATACTCGGGCCATCCGTTGTTACCAGGCAGGACTGAAAGCCTTGGATGCAGAGAGTGTGGATGGGGAAGAGGAGGACGAGGAGGCTTATGAAGCTATGGTGAAAATGTTTTGCGACGTGAGCAATAATTTGGCTGCGGCCTTGATCAAGCTTGAGCGTTGGAAGGATGCCAAGGTAAGCAAGGACCTCGACCGCCATCAATGTGCTGATGACTCCTTGCGTCTTTTCGTCTCCTTCATTCCACACACATTGAACCTTTCTTTGACAAACGCATGATGAACCACAGGAAGTGTGCGTGAAGGTCATCGAAGTGGATAAAGACAACGTGAAAGCCCTTTATCGCGGCGGAGTAGCGGCCCTTCGACAGGACAATTTCTTGGAAGCGGAATTAGCTCTCAAGGAAGCCGCGAAACTCGCTCCCAAAGATAAGCTGATCCATGCAGCCGTTCAAGAATTGTATCGGAATCGGACTCAGTATATTGAGAAGGAGAAAGTCATGATGAAGAAGATGGGAGGCTTCCTTTTGACCCCTGCAGCCACCGGCATAGAGGACAAAGAAGGAAAGGAGCCAATTGATACAGAGGAAATGGATGAGAACGCAGCACAGGCGCATAACGAACAAATCAAACGAAAGGATATACCAGATACCATGAGTGAAGCCAAGAGGGACCATTCGAAAGTAGAGGCAGTCGATGCGGTGGTAAGGGAGGAAGAGGAGGAGAATCAGTCGCAAACGACGGCCGAAATTACTGACGATGCTGCACCTCTGGAACAGGAAAATCGTCCAATCAACCCATGGCTTGCCTGGTACATATCGCACTACGATTGGTTTGTGACTGCGGCGTTCATAATTTTACCATTACTCTTCCTCTGGGGTGACATTAAGTCGTCGTGGGCGCGTAGATTAAGTGAGGTTGGCAAAGGAGGAGGCCAGGTGGGATCAGCGGGCGAACTATGAATCAAGTATGCTCGTACAATATAGAATTCCATGAAATATATCTCAGAAAACTGGAGGTTAGAGTATAGAAAAAGAAAAAGCGCACGTCAACACACTCAGAGGAGGATTAACCTCCCCACCCTGCCTAGGGGGGTACTACTGAAACTTGCTCGTAGTTAATTTAACGAGCGCCCTTGATATCTTGATAACATAATCGCTTATTCATGCAAAGTATATGGTTTCTTTACAAGGGTGAGATATGGGGGATCAACATGCAGTGGATCTGGCCTCTCAAACGGTTGAGTCGCTGCACCTCGACGAGGACGACGAGTTTGTGACCCCTTCTCCGTCACCTTGCACCCGCGAACCCGAAAATACGCCCGCTTCCACCCTTCCAAACCCGAAAGTCACCTCGCCTGCCTCTTCTCCCGCGTTGGTGTCTCCCCGTACCAATAGTGTGGTGGAAGGTGTGGATCCTTGCGGCGCGACAAGCAAGCCTTCATCACCGCCCCCTCCGGAATCACAAGCAATCGCCTTGAGCACAGGGAAGCACTTTTTTGTCCTCAGCCATGCAGGAAAACCCATATATTCTCGACTTGGCGACGAGCAGCAGCTTGGTCCGGTGATGGGAATGGTGCAAGCCGTTGTCAGCTTGTCGCAGAGCCTTGGTAATCCTCGTCGGAATGGGGATAAAGGGGGCAAAGAGACGACAAAGTCGTCGTCCCGGCACTCGAACGGCAATGAGGCAAATTGTTGTCTTCGTTCCATCCGCACTGTCGGTGGATGCCGGCAATTTGTCTTCCTTCTCCGCCAGGAGCTGATTTTTATGGTGGTGAGCAACACCCGCGAGCCCGAGCCTTTTCTCCGCCTGCAACTAGAATACCTTTACCATCAAATCGTCTTCCTTCTTACCTCCCCTCGTATCACGCATTGCTTTGCTGTCAATCCTGCGTATGACCTTCGCGAGCTCCTGGGCGGGACGCATCGGATATTGTCAGGGATCGCGGACATGGCCTCGCCCACCCGCGACTCCCTCGGGAACCTCCTGACCAGCGCCGCGCACGCCCTCCCCTTGGACCCCACTCTCCGCCACGACCTGGCGCAAGCCCTCGTTAATATCTGCGCTTCCACTCCAGGACTCCAGCCTGTGCTCTACGCCCTCCTTCTGTCTGGCAACCGGCTGGTCACCCTGGTGGAGCCCCGGGACCCGCCCTGGCACCGTTTGCGCGCCTCCGACCTCCTTCTGCTCTCGAATTTCCTTACCACCCAGCCCTTTTTCCGGACGGAGAATGAAACGTGGACCCCCATCTGCCTCCCTCGCTTCAATGACACGGGCTTCTTGTACGCCTTCGTGGCCTGTATGGATCCACGCCACAGTCTCTATCTGCTCCTCGTCTCCCCTACGCAGGAACCGGAGCAATTTCGGGCCTCCAGTAAAGTGCGGAAAGCCGCTCAAGCCCTCTTTGAGGAGCGCGGGTGGCTCGCTGCTTTGAAGGAGGCGGCGGCTGGAGAGCATAGGCAACGGGCGCTCAACAAATATTCGAACGCCGGCATGGCCTTTCATTTCATGTATAAATTTTGCCCAGTGACAGGGAGAGAGGGAGGGAGGGGGGAGAATGGGAGAGGAAGTGGAGGAAAAGGAGACGGAAGGGACACGAGCGACAGGGCAAGGGCCCTACCGCAGAGCATCTCCTCCAATTTTTTTTTCCCCTACGTGGACGAGGAGGCGAAGCAGGCGGTCTGGAACCTATACGCGAAGGCCTTACTGCAGTTGCGGTACGGGAGTAGGGAGGGTGGGACTGGTTGGGCTCACGCGGGGGATCGCATGGACTGCATCTTCAAGGATGCGGGAGGGGAGGGAGGAAAGGGGGTGGGCGTGGGGAACCGTGAAAGGCATTCAACGTCCCTGTCAGCATCTTCCGGGCCCTCATCCAGTGGCGTGGACAGGGTCCCTGACGATGCGGACAGAGGGGGCAGGCGGCGACGGAGCGATGACAGTGGAGAAAGCGGTAAGGGCTGCGTGGATTGTATGATGGAGGTCTTTGAAAAGAAAAACGTGCACAGCTTAGTATACGAACTGCGGGAAACGGACTGTCTGGTTGTGAGCGTCGGCCCGGATTTTGAGCTCTTTGCCTTGCTCTCGGCGGCACCGACCTTGAGAGAAAGCTTGCAGTCATTGAATCGGATGCTTCGCGCCATCAAACGGGACGAACGGTGGTTGTTCATGGTAGAGGCCGCTCATTGGTGAGCGGAAGGGGCTCAGAGTAAGAACGCGGGGGACGTCAAAAGTACAAGCGTGCCTGCAGACACTGCCAAGAGAATTACATAAAAAGTAGCCAACATCTCATCATTGTTTTGAGAGGTACGTGTTGCTTCATCTATAAGCCTAGACGCTGCCCACGGGTGCCCGTCTGCATTAAGATCCGGCCACACGACCAAAACTCTCGGGAGAGACCTTCTCCTTCCCAATGCTTTGCCATCAAAGGCCCCTCGGATCCACGCTCCCATCCCTTTTCAATCTATCTACATGATACAGAGATTTTTACCCTTTCGCGAGACCGACGGCCAACCGCCAGCCAGGGCGGTGTTCTAACCCCCAGACTGCCACCGGTTTTCCGGCCACACACATTGTGTAGTACTTCGCGCCATTTCCCAGCCTTTCCTCTTAACTGTACATCCCTGCACTTCTCCCTCCCCTTAGTCTCCCTTGTTTCTATCCACCTTCTTTCTGCGTCCTCCGACGTGCATTCCAAGGCATCACGATTGTCCCGCAGGACCTCGGGGCCTGGCTCCCACTATCAACACCACGCCTGCTCCTCCAATAATTTCACAATCCACCCCACCACCCCAACCCTTTCATCAGACCACCTCGTTCGACACATGCAGCACGTAAAATTTGACTCCCGCCTGCAGGTGGTAAGGGTTCGACGCCGGCTCTCCCTCCTTCGCCACCATTTCCTCCACATAGACGATCTTGCCCAGGATGAAATCAGGGAACCTGCCCCCTCCCTCCCGCCCTCCCCGCAGGCTTTCCAAGGACTCGTGAGAGAGGTACCGGTGGGGACAATTCGTATGAAAGGCCAGGTAGACTCGATTTTCTCCCTGGTGGGAGGTGGGGAGGAAGAGTGCCACGTCACCCACATTGAACTCTCGGAAGGAGATCTTGGCGTGGCTACCGGGAGACGAAGGCGCCGGGCTTATGCTTAGGGACGGCGTGCTGGGACTCATGTTTGTGCAAGGGACCACGCCTTCTTTACCCCTCTCCTTCCCCTCGCCTCGCGACGCTTGGAGCTCTGCCTGTAGATCTCTCAGACGGGCCTTGACGAAGCTCGCCGTATCATCGACCGCGTTCACGAGGTGCTGGGGTGAGGAGGAGGGAGAAGGTGACCCCGCCCCTTTCCCGGCTTCCCTCCCTCCTTCCCGTGCCCGTGTCACCGCCTGTTCCCTCTCAGCCTCACAGCCACTGCCACTGCCGCCAGTGGAAGCGGCGCATTGACGCATTTCCTCCATCACGTTCAATACCGTCTCCATGCACGAACGAAGTAGACTGTTCTCCTCTTCCACGCGTTGAAGCCTGGCACCTGCACCCTCCCCATCCCCTCCAACCCCCGCATCCCCGCTTTTCTTCCTCCCTGGAGGCGCCCGGTGATGCAAGTTCAGAGATTGCACCTTAGTCTGCAGTTGCGCAATTACTAGATCCTGGGTCATGCACCGTTCTTCCAACTCCTCCAATGTCGGCGTGCTCTCCGCACCTGGCATGATCTCTTTTCCTCCGTCTTTCCCTGCCTCCTTCCCCTCTTCCTCCCTATCCGCACCTTCCTCCCTTGACACCCGAGCCAGACATGAGACGTAGCCCTTCAGCAGCTCGTCTTCCTCTTCTTCGTCTCCCTCATTTCCCTCCTTCTCGCCCTCATCCCCGACCAAAAGCTCTGCGATTCGAACCACGGGGAGCCGTGCCTCCATTGCCAACGGTTTGGGTTGAAAATGGGGGGGGCGGTCTTGCATACCGGCAAAAATTTGCGAGAAGACAGGCATTAAATGGGACGCGTGCCGCCGGAGAAAGTCGGCGCGTGCCTGGATCTCTTCCTCCCGGAAACGAGCAATGCCGTCAACTGCCGATTTGACTTTCAAATCAAACAGTCGGGCGTAGGCGCGTCGTCGGGCCAATTCCAGCAAGAGCGCCTCGTAGGCCGTGGGCAGGTGCTCAAGGTGCTCCAAGTGATAGAAGTGTCGGCGTTCTGCCTGCATGGCTTGCTCCCCTAAGGACAGATTTACGCGCAGAGACTGGATGTCCCCCTGGAGGCGCGAGATCTCTGCCAGGAGCCCCCGGAGCCAGCGCGCCGTCCTCTCCTTCTGAGCAAAAACGGCCTTGAGCCGACCCACCATCGTCTCGTCCGTGCTGTCCAGCGACACCAGCACCCCTGCTTGCCGCGTCAAGAGCCCATCCAGCCACTGGCACGTGTCCACCAGCTTGGCAGAGGACGACGGAGAGGAGGACGGGAGGGCGTCCGGGCCTGCGGCCTCGCCCCCCAAGGAAGTCTCTATCCGCTCCAGCATCTCCGCGTGCCCGCCCTCCAAGAGGGCCACCGCCGTCTCTTGCTCGCTCAATCGGCGCGTGATTTCGTCCACCTCCTCCTGGGCCGCCGTCCCCATGTCGGCGGTGACCCTCAGGGCGCTGGGAGCCTCCACCCCTGCCTGCAGATCTCGGAGGGACGCCTGGACGTCACGCATCCAGGAATCCAAACGCTCCCTCGTCTCCCCGCATTCTCGGTACCATTCCGTCACCCTCCCAACGGGCACAGTGTCGTACAGGGTAATGCTTGAGGAGGAGGCCGAGCAGGCTTTCCGGAGGGCTTCGCACTCCACGCCGGGGGGAGAGGGCGAGACCCGACTGCTAGAGCTGCCTCCCTCCAAGGGCGACACGGACAGCTCTGTCACCGACCCCGTCGCAGACGATGACGACCATGTTCCTCCC
>NW_005803454.1:0-1567 GCF_000240725.1 Microchloropsis gaditana
AAAGAGCAGAGCAACTATGGTCCCGGTCCGCTCCCAGACCTCCTCGAAATTGTATCCTTCCCCCTCTCCATGTCTTTGACCCCGGGCATCGTCCCCATCCTCCTCGTCCATCTCATGGCCTCATCCAACCCGCTTCCCCTCTAGTCGCCGTCTTGTCCCCCCCTCACCCCATTACCCGCTCCCCTCCTCGCTTCCACTCCCGCTCTCGTCGCCGCTGCTCCCACTCTCCGCAGAGGACTCGGACGCCACCGAGGACTCCTCGTTGCTGTCGCTGCTCGCCAGTTCCACCACTGCCCCGCCCTCCCCCGCCGTGGCCCGCGTCCTCTTCTTCGCCGGCGGCGCCTTCTCCTCCACCTCGCGCTCCCCCTCTGACTCCGATGACTCACCCCCACTCCCGGACGGCCCCTCCCCCCCGCTCTCCGCCGCTTCCTCCTTCTTCTTCGCCTTGTAGGCCCGCAGTTCTTCCCCGTACCGGACCTTGGCGCTGGCTGCCTGGTCCTCGAACACCTTCTTCTCCTCCGCCGAGAGCGCCCGCCATCGTTCGCCCATCACCTTGGAGATCTCCGTGACCTTCAGCCCGGGCTGCTCTGCCTTGACCGCCTCCCGCGAGGCCTGGGTGAAGAGCATGTAGGCAGACAGCGCCTGCTTCGGCGCGTTCGGGTCCTTTTTCGCGCGCTTTTTCTTCTTCCCCGGGCCCTCCTTCTCTTTTTTTCCTTTCCTCTTCTTCCCTCCCGTCCCTGCGTCGCTCTCCTCCTCCTCCTCCTCCTCGCTCCCTTCCTCGCCACTCCCCTTCTCTTTCTTCTTCTTTCCCCCCTTCGAGCTTTTCTCCTTTTTGATCCCCGTCATCTCCTCCAAGTCGCTCTCCTCCACCATCTCCGCCCCGCTGGAGGAGTCGTCCGAACCCCCTTCTTCGCTCCCTTCGCTTCCACTCCCCTCGCTCCCGCTCTCCTCGCCCTTGTAACTCTCGTCCTCCTCGTCCTCCTCGTCCTCCTCCTCCCCTCCCTCCTCCTCCTCCTCCAGCATCCGATCGATCTTCGCCTGGGAAACGGGCTTGTCGTCGATGACTTTGATGGTCTGCTTGTCCCGCAAGTACTGGGAGAGATTCGCGTGCTCTTCCTTCTCGATCTGAAAGAGGGGCGTGGGGGGAAGAAAAGGAGGGAGAGAGGAAGAGAGGAAGAAAAAATGGAGTCAAACGAGGTCGGCCTCCCAGTCGGGGACTCGGTGAAAGTGAAAGGCGAGGACCTGGGCGGTCAACAGGCTTTGATCGGGATCAAGGGGGGCAATGGAGCGATCGAACGGAGAGAGGGTCAAGGGGCAGGCCGGAAATGAGGGCCGAGGCCTTCCAGGGGGGGGCGCGGGAAGCGAGGACACGCACCTGCGCAAAGATGTACTCCCGGCGGACATCGCCGTCCAGGGGCCGCAGAAGCACCCTCAGGTCAAAGGTACGGGTCACGCCCACGGCGCCGCCCACCCGGTCGAAGGAGACGGACTCGATGTCTTTGAAGGGGATGTAGAGCGTCGGCTTGTAGATGAACATGAAGGCCTGGACGGGGGGGGGGAGAGGGAG
>NW_005803454.1:4009-6660 GCF_000240725.1 Microchloropsis gaditana
TCCCACGTAAAAACGTGCCGTTTCGGCGGAGCAGGCGCTCGCTTCCAAGCTCAGGCTCCGCGCTTTGGCTCGATGGGCTGCAATCAACTCTGACAATTCTCCGTTGGGAAGCAGATCCAGCACCAGGTATAGGTTTTCCGCATCTTGGAAGCTGAACCAGAGCTTGACGATGCCGGGGTGGAGGAGGCGAGCCAGCACGTTCCGCTCGGTCAGAGCGGCCCGTACTTTGTTTTCACGCCGGAGATGCCGCTTTTCCATGACCTTGATAGCAAAGTCCCTGCCATTGAATGCGCGCGGGCGTTCACTCTGCTCCTCTTGATCTCCTTGCTCTCTGCCAGTTTTATTTCTGGCGATGGAAGTAGAGCATTCATGCTTGAGACGGGCGTGCACCACCCTTGCATACGACCCTTCGCCTAGGGTGCGACCCCACCAAAAATCCGCCTGACTGAAGCGCTTCGGCGGTTCCCGAGAAATCGACAAAGGCATCGTAGGGGGAGCTGCGTGTGGAGCTGGTGGGGACGTGGGCGTATCGGGAGGGGGAGTGCAAGCAGAGGAAGGGAAGGGGGTCGGGGCCTCCGCACTCGGGGCGTGGGCCGGCGAGGCCATACGATGCTCTGACCTGGATAATGAGAGCATTCTAGATGAGTGTGAGTGTACTTGCTAGCAGTACGGAAGATGGGCGCCGGGTTGTTTCTTTCCTAGCTACATACGGCTCATGCGTGAGAAAGCCGCCACGATTCAGCCCGTATGTGACGAAGGCGACTGACGCCATCATCATCCTGGCTGTGGAAGGGGCAACGAGCATTCACTGTGCAATCAAACACTCCACGACAGAGAGGATGGCAGCTCTGGCGAGGGCAAGTCGTCCATCAATGGGGTTTCTGTCCCTTTGCTGTGCAATGGTGTGCTCTGCCCTTCCTGTTCTGGGCTTCACCCTACCTCCAAGACCCCTCACAACCCTGCGTGCATCGGCTTTCCCACCGTCGGCATCGACCGAAAGATCAGCAACACCAACACACTCTCATTACTCAAGATGGCAAAAAAGTAGAGAGATGTCATCCTTCTTGCATTCACGAAGCGGAGAGTCCCGTTTGGGACGGGACCGGTCCCCGGTCGTAACCCCCCGTTGGGCGTCGGCACAGGTCACTTTCACATCGTCCTCGGCCCCTCTGGAAAGCTCTGTTGAGGAGCCCCCTCCTCTTCGGCAGGTGGCTCTCGTCACCAAATTTGCCCGTCTCCCCTTCTGGCCGATTTGGCACGGGCTTGTCATCATGTTCCTCGATCAAATCGGGCTAAAAACGCTCAGCCAGACCGTGGAAGCTGCCATAGGGGGACGGGTGGCACCGATGATATACCTTCCGAGCTCCCGCTCCACCGAGGCCAACGATGGCCTGAGTGAGGAGCGAGGCCGTCCTCGGGACCCCGACCAAGGCCCGGCCGAGGGAGGCGCGGGGAGGGCGGAGGCCGACCTCCTGTCTCTCTCGGATCCCTTTCTCATGAACGTGCACCATCGCCACACCTTCTTTCAGCTCGATCCACTGCGCTGGCTGCAGAGTCTGGTCTTCCCCGAGGGCTTTCCTGCCCATCCACATGCCGGTTTCAGCACC
Source organism: Microchloropsis gaditana (assembly GCF_000240725.1). Taxonomy (NCBI): domain Eukaryota; class Eustigmatophyceae; order Eustigmatales; family Monodopsidaceae; genus Microchloropsis; species Microchloropsis gaditana. The sequence goes on from NW_005803454.1 coordinate 5,617, forward strand.
CTCACGTATGCGCTCAAGGGACGGATGCGGCACCGGGACTCCCTCGGGGTGAAGCAGGTGAGGGAAAGGGGGAGCGAGACGAGGGATTGAGGTCGAAGTACTCTCACCGATGGCGAGATCCCCCTGTTCGGGATCCGGTTGTGGTTGCCGCCTGCCCAATCTACTCGTTCGTCACTCTCGTTCCCCCTCCCTCCCTCCGTTCCTGCCTCAGATCTACGGGGACGGCGCGGCTCAGCTGCTCACCGCGGGGAGGGGCGTGCTTCACGAAGAAATGTGGGACTTCAGCAACGGGAGGGACGTGGAGCTGTTTCAGATCTGGATCAACCTGCCCGGGCGCCTTAAGGGCACCGAGCCCTCTCTCCAATTGGTCGGAGAGACAGACAGTCCGGACGCGGCGGGCCCCATCCCCGAGGTGACCCTCCTCTCCTCCGCCCTTTCTGAACGCTCCTCCCCGCCCTTGCCCCCTGCTTCCCCTCTTTTGCCGGCGCCCTCCTCCACGCGCAAGGTCGTGGTCCGTATTTTGGTGGGGGAGGCACACGGGGTCCGGGCCCGCATGGAGACGCTGACGCCGCAGACAGTCCTGCACGTGAGCATGGACGCCGGGAGCTCCTGGGCCTTCCCGGTGGCCGCCAGTCATACCCTGCATGTGTACGTGAGGAAAGGGCCGGTGGACATCTTGGTGGGGGCGGGAGAAGGACGAGGCGAGAATAAGGAAGGCGCCAGCCGGGAAAAGAGGAGCCCGCGTTTCGTGCGGGTGGAGACGCATGAGACTGCCTTCACGCACAAAGGCGGGGAGCTCCTTCAAGTTCACTGTCCGCCCGTGGGTGCCGGAGGAGGACGAGGGGGGGAAGGTGATTTCCTAGTGCTGGCGGGAGAGCCGCTCGGCGAGCCGGTCGCGGCGTCAGGGCCCTGGGTGTTCAATGACGCTGCGGATGCACAGCGTGCTTACGCACGCTATCAGGCAGGTGTGTTCGGTCTCCCCTGGGGGCCCGCATTGGACGACGAAGCGTGGAAGGCGATGTGCGACGGGAGAGGGAGGAGGTC
>NW_005803454.1:6670-7442 GCF_000240725.1 Microchloropsis gaditana
AAATATGTAAATTAAACAATGGGAGACATCGCAAGAAACGATCTTGAAAGCAGCGATCCTTTTTCTTCGGCCATCGGCAAGTTCAATGCTTCGCGGGTCTCCATCCCGGCGAGCGACTCCCGATCACTCGAACCATGACGGGCTACTTATGTTGCCTCCTCCCTTGTCACCTCCCCTGTCACACTTGCCTCTTGGAAAGCGCATCAACCCGTTGTCTGTGATCACTTTCTTCTGTGATCACTATGGTGATCCCCGGGAAAGGTTGGAACCATGCCCATGTTAAATCACCTTACCAGGTTGTATGTGTCCTTCGCCTTCCTAGTACTACTAGCAGCACAAACGCCGTGACGGGCCCGGTGATGCGACAATCCCTCTGTGCCAGCCCACCAGGTCATCAGTTTCCTCCTCATTTGACTCAAACATACCGACAGAATGGACAATGCTGAGTTTAGGAAGCTCCTCGTTTCGTCGGCCGAGAAAGGGGACGGGGAAGGCGAGCAGGGCGGGGAGGGTGGAAAGGGCGGAGGGGGTTTCGCAGGCTTTAAGCGACGGAAAAAGAAAGTACCTACGGATTACGTGGCAAAAGGTGAAGGCGGCCGCGTAGATCGCCACCATTTGAAAGAAGCGATGGAGCGCGAAGCAAGGATCAAGGCGCAAAAGGCGCAGGGCGGGCGGGCAGGGAGGTACGACGAGGACGAGGATGAGGACGAGGAAGGAGGAGGGGGAGGTAGAAGACATCGAAAGGAGGACGGCTTCGGCGAGATTGGGAATG
>NW_005803454.1:9236-11661 GCF_000240725.1 Microchloropsis gaditana
CAACGGGCTGGCAGCGTCCGCCCCAGCCCCCCTCTTCTCCCCATCTCCCTCCTTCCCACGGTTGACGAAGAAATTCAAAAAGCCGTTGGGCGCCACCTGGACGTCCTCCAGCGACCAGCTCCCCTCCTCCAAGGACCCAGGAGAGGCCACGAGCCGCCTTCTCAGGCGGGCAGCCAGGCCGGCGGGGGAGACCGCGGGCTCCGGGACCGGTGGATGAAGCTTCTCGAAGGAAAGAACTCGTCCTCCAGACTGGGCCCGACGCCGACGGAGAGCCGCGGCCAGCGGCAAGGCGGTGGGGCTGGCATAGGCTCCCGAGCGCGGCTTCTGCTTCTCACTGGGCTGCGGTACGGCCACGGGGGCGCTGGTGCCGTTGTGTTCGCGTCGAGAGGAGCCCGACGCGGAGGGCAAGAGCGAGACTTCGACGTTCCCTGGCCTTGTATTTGAGGTCTTGCGGGAGGAAGGGAGGCGCTGCACGCGCACTGTAGCCAAGAGAGACGCCCACTCCTCTCTTCTCTTAGCCCCGCCTTCCCCCCCTTCCTCCCGCCCTTCCTCCACTCCCTCTTCAATCAATACGTCTTGCACGGCCTTTCGAAGCGCAGTTTTCAACCAGCACAGCACCGCATCCTCGCCACTGCCGGCCTGGGCGCACCCCTCCATTGCCCCCCCCCTGCCCTCCCCCCCGCCTTGTCCACCTGGCAGCGCACGTTTCCTTCCCCTGCTGCCGCCACTCTGCTGGCTGCCTCGGCTGTGGATACTGCCGCTACTACTCACAGTACTTATGCTGCTATGCCTGGCGCTGGAGGTGCTGTTTTTATCCTCCAGGTCTTCTCTCTCCGTCCCCAGTGCCATCAAACGATGGAGGTGGGCGGCGACTTTTCGCTGGGATCTGGAAGGTTTGAAGTCGTCCACGCGCAACCGGATGGTGTAGCAGGGACAGCAAGTTTCCTCGTTCACCGGTCGGTAGAGATACGTACCCGATCTCCGCCATCCCAAGTCGATCAGGGCTTGATAGTCTTCGCACAAAAGGCGCTGGGCGCTCAAGCCGAAGGACACGCTGGTGTACTTTTGCCCTTTGCGACCTTTCGACTGACAATAACCGCAACGCCCCACGTGTCGCCCGCAGAGCTCAACAACTGAATACGGCAACGTAGATGTGGCGACGTTCAGGAGGGAAGCGGTGGATGGAGAGTTTACGCCGGCAGGGCCAGTCGAGTCTCTGTGTTTGCTGCTCTTCTTCATGGTTCCAAAATTATGAGGGAGGTCCCTGGACAGCAGCTGTACAGAGCATCCGCCTGGTCGAGATCAAACAAAGCGAATCAAAAATGAATGATTTGGTAGGTGTGTTGTCGTGTGCTTTGTCTCTTTGTGTACATGTGGCCGTGAAAGCGCACATCAGAAACTAGCAAGAGAGATTGACAGGGGGAGGCAAGAATACGTGCTTCTCCCGCCTAAAGCGAAGAAGGACACCACTTCTTCGGCCCCGAATGCATAAACATCTCGATAAACACATATTTACAGCCCATTAGAATCCATAGTGCGCCTGTACGGAGCCCGGAAGGCCAGGCCCCGTGATTCAGGTGCAAAAAACCGTCCCCGAGAAGGACCACGCACCCCTCCAACGCCGCCACGCATGTCTCTGCCCCTCGTTGCTCTCCTTCACATCGGCGCGTACAAAGTGCGAAAATGCGCGGCCAGAAAAGGTGGGCCTCGGTAGCGGATGTTGCCATGTTCCTCATTGCACATTCAATTAGCTGGAGCAGGTAAAATCCTTTGTCGAGTACCTGCAGGTCTCCTGCGTGGTGATTTAGGATCAACCAACAGAAAAGAATGGAAGGAAAAGAACCATAGCACTCAAAGGGCGGTCCAGATGCATTGCTTTCATGCCTTCTTTTGTACAGTATGCACACGCCCCACCATTCAACTCGTGGCCTCTCCGAGTCTTGACATCTGGCTACATTGTCGTGACACCTAGCTCCTTTCCCCCCCCTGGGAATGCGTGCTCCTCCCAAGGCCCTCCAACAGAGCCATCGGTGACGTCAAGAGCTCTCCCAAAGGGGAATGCGGCCTACCTCCCCCACCTCCCTCAACGGCACCCCTGCCCAAGCGCGAACGAGAAGACTGATGGGACGAGGACGGCCGGGAAGGGGAGGAAGAGGAGGAAGAAGAGGAAGGGGAGGGGAAGGAAGAGGAAGCGGCCAAGGAGAGAGAGGACACTGGGGGTAGCATGCCGTGGATAATCGCACGGATGTGCTGGACCCACACGCCCGCGCCCACCTCTTCGTCCCTGAAGTGATGGGTTCGCTGAGAAGTGACCACGTCGAAGTCAACCTCTCCCCTCGTCTCCACTCGCGCAGTCGCCCACGACGCCAGGGAGGAAGGGGGGGAGGAAGGGGGAGAGGAAGGGGGGGAGGGGAAGGTTCCCACG
>NW_005803454.1:11671-17164 GCF_000240725.1 Microchloropsis gaditana
GAGGAATAGGGTCCATCAGAAAATGGGCGCCCGAGGGCCAACGTGAAGGAAACCCCCCAGAGCCCTCCCCGAGAAGAAAGACGTCCAAAGCTCTTATCGTCCCTCCCCTTTGTCCCTCATCCCTCCCCCACCCCTTCCCTCCTGTTCAGGGTACCTTTTCCATCAATTTCCAGGGTAAGAGCGCGTCTTTGATACAGTACACGGCCAAGCGCCGCCGGTCCTCGTCCGTGCCGTTCTGCAAGTCCGAGATGATTGAGTGGTGCACGTCCTCCTTCTGCTGGCCCAAGAACTCGGCCGAGACACTGTTCAGGGAGTAGGAGGAGAGCTTGTGGTTCCGGAACATGTATGGGAGGAGGTCGAAGACCACGCGCCCGTGCACGGTCGTCTCCACGTTCTCGCGCTTCCCGTAGGCAGAGGACTGGAAGGTCGTGTCCTTCATCGTCGCTAGAGTGCGGCGGAGTCGGCCCAGCTCCTTGAACACCTTAAGTTTGGGCGCGCGTTTGACTAAGGTGTCGGCGCGTCGCAACAGATAGGGCAGGTCGAAGTTGGCAATGTTGTAGCCCGTTAGGATGTCCGGGTCCGCCTCCTGAACAAATGCCCGCCAGCTCAGCAACAGGTCCTCCTCCTTCTCGTGAGTGAGGACCTGCGCGCCAACAATGGGGAGGCAGCCGCGGAGGGTCAGGACGTTCTGGACTATCGGCTCCCGCTCCCCTTGGACCGTGAGGCAGTTGGCGATCTGGATGACCGGATCTTTCTCCGCCTCTGGAAAGTGCCCTTTCCGGCCCTGGCACTCAATGTCCGTGGAGAGGATCCGCAACGGGGCCAGCTTGCTCCACTGTCCTTCCGGTCGGTGCCCTTCCAGGGACTCGTAGACGATGTCGGCCTCGATCTGGCAATGGCTCTCCTTCTCCCGCTCGCCCCGCACACGGTATGTGCCTTTCGGACACTCCAACCAGCCCGCGCCCGTGATGTCCTTGTCGATCATGAACCTCAAGACGAAGGGGACGTTGCTCTCGAAGGTCAGGACTCCGTGCAAGCGGCCGAAGCCAGGCACCTCCAAGCCGTCCTCCAAGACCCGCTTCACGGTCGGCACCAAATTAGGCGTGGCCACGTATATTTTGTAAAATGTCTGGTTGGGATCGGCGACGTATCCTAGAATGGACCGTTTATCCGTCTCGATGCTGGCGCCCAAGCACAGATCATTTGACTCAGTTCCCGCCGCGCCCCCGCCCCCTCGGTTCCCTCCCCGTTGTCTGTCTGCAAGCAAACGGTCGTTCATCGCCTTGCGGAAGGAAGCCTCCGAGCCCATGAAAGAGGCGGGACAGGAGGCGTACAAATACGGGGTGAAGCCATGCACAAAAACCGCCACCGAGTTCCCCACGGGGCTGACGCCATAGAAGCGCAGGATCGGGACAAGGCCAGAGGGGGCGCCTGGCACACGTCCTCCTGCGGGATTTTTTTCCAACCGCTTCCCCACGGTCATGTCCACATCGAGCCACTGCAATGTTAAGGACTCGTTCTTCACGTCCAGCGGTGGGACGGAAGGGCGCCGCCAACTGAGCTTTGTGTCTTCGTTGATGGTCTCCGTGGATGAGGCGTTTAGTTGCTCGTACTCCTCCGGGGGAAGGTCCGCAGCCAACTCCGCGGCTATTTGATCTTCGAGTTCAAGAAACTCTTCTCCAAAATCATCGTCGTTGTCCCCACCATCGTTTCCAGTGCCGTTTCTCGGACGTTTTTGCGGTCCTCCGGCAGCACCATTGCCCCCATAATTACTTCCACCGCGTTTCTGTTGGTCCTTCCAATTGCGATTACCACCATTATTGCTGCCCCCACGTCCGCCACCCCGACCGTTCATAATCACCTGCTCAAATGATCGCCATTTTAATGAGTGTTAGAGGCATAATTGGGGACGATGTGTATCACACCTGTCGCCGCAGAAGAGTCACCTTGGCGAAGGGCGCGATGCTTGAGGAAGAACTCTCCCTGGTTTCCGCCGCCATGCCATCGATAGTACGCATGAATCATCCGACAGGCGTTTGCAGGCAGTAATCAACAAAGCACACGAAAATCGTACCCATGCACCCACTCCCAGCAGGACCGGGGCAAGAAAATCTCTTTCCACGCTCCCGCTTTTCGCGCCTCCCCGGGCAAGTTCCGGGTAGCCCCCGAAAGACCGAGGGAACCGCCAAAACCGTTGAGGACCGTTTCGGCCGCCCCCACGGCGCACGATTTTTCGAACGCGGCCTTCAGCGTGTCATCGATTTGGGGAACTTCTCAGCTTGGTGCCCGTCTGCGGGAGGAAAATCGTGCCTGAGCCCATAGATCCTCCCTCCGCTTGCTCATGAATAAATTTACGTATTACCCCGTTCTTAGCCTCTTCTATCATTATTGCCCTCAATCCTACGCCAGAGTCTCCTTAAAATGGAATTAGAAAATATTCAGCCTGAATTAATCTACGATTTGCTTCCAAAATCTGCGCCCCCTCAGCCTGCACGCACTTTATACCGTTCTCGCAAACTGCAAGCCGCGCAAAAAGCTCCTCCCTTGGCGTCCACTTTCGGATGCTTTGGGGCGCCCCACGTGCTGGGGACAGGCCGTTTCTCTAAAAAATCACATGCGACATTCGGAAGGCCATTGCACATGCATGCAGCTATTCCTCAAAAATATTTGAAAGGCGGGGAAAAAAAACAACGGGTGACGGCTAAAGCCGAGGTATCGTCGTTTGAGTACCCCAAAACAATGCCGACCAAGCCCCCTTTACCTCGAACTCCACCAGCGTTTATGGGTTTGCACAGTGAAGTGGATTTTCTACGCGCCAATGCATGGGAGGTGATAAACGATACACGTGAGGAACATAAATTTGAAGATGGGACAAGGAAGAAGTATAATAATGGACACGAATCAATCGATTATCTCAAGAAAGAATGTTATGGCAAGGTACCTATGTATCTCCGAAGGGTACAACATGAGATTGCACAGGAAGATGCAGTCATCAAAGCTTTAGCTGCCCGACAATTCTCGGGGCATGAGACAGTCAAGAAACGAAACGCAGAGGAACGCCCCACGGACAAGATATTGAAAGAGGACGAGATGCAAGGTTTAATCGTCGGGCTCAAGGCAAAATGGGATACCCTGAATGCGGTTTACCAGAAAACGGCCCACCACGGGCGGTTCCAAAGTTCGGGAGCTCAGCGTCGCCAGGTTCAACAAGAGAAGGAAATGCTGGCTGTGAAGGCGGACATCGAGCTTTTGGAAAAGGCAAAAACATGCGGTATCGTTGTAACGGGAGATGATATCCCACCTTGAGAAGCTCAACTGAACGGGCCTACGTTGGAGATCACTTTACAGGAACAGGCGACACGTCAACGCGCGAGTCCTGAAATCTCCATCCAGCAGCTCTCTGACCATTGAAAGACGATAAAGAAAACAAAAAGATTGTTTTCTTCTGTCCTTTCTTCTTTTCTTTTGGGACAATTTCTCGTGTCCTGATGACGCGAGGAAGCGCACTTCGAAGAGGACGTTTCGGTCCCTACACCCGTTTACCACCTGGCACTCATCGTACCTGCTATTTACAAAGGTCCAGAAAATCACCACCCGCAGAAACTCCAGATTCTACCCTCCAACCGCATCGTATGCCCTCCTCTTCCTTTCTTAACTTACATCCATTCCACCCCCCTCCCCTTCCCCACTCCCTCCCCTCTGTCCACCCTTCCCTTTTCCTCCTGCCTTCGTCGCGGCTCGCACAGCCTGGCGCTCTTTGACCTTCTCCCGCACATTGAGCAGCGCTTTCTCCCGGGACGCCGCAGCCGGCGCCAACAACTCCACATTCTCCTTCACTTCCACTTGCAATGCGGCCTTCTCCTTCATCTTTGCCTCACGCATACGTGTCTGGTAGAAAACTTCTTCGCGCCGAGATTGGATGGTGCGTATCTTCTGCATGGCTTGGACAGTCTTTCCAACAAGGTCTCGGTCGTATTTCACGGGGCGATTTCGCCGCTTCTCAAAGTCAAAGGTCGCGTCCACCACCATTTCCTTCCCTGCTGCTTTCCGATATGCCTTCGTCCATCGGGTCTTGCGGGGATTGCGTTTCTTGTTGAAATTTCGGTGGCATTTTGAGCGGCAAAAATTGAAAACCTAAGGGCCAGGGAGGGACGGACGTAGGTGGAGAGGTACACATGAGGAGAATGAAACAGGCTCACTTTGCTCTGCTTTGTTTAGCAAGCAACTCATACTCCGTCTGTATTGAGACAGTATATGATCCACCCCGCCAGTGGAAATGATAGGCCAAACAGACGAGGGAGCAGGGTGCGACCCAGGCCCTCCAGACGTACCTTGGCATCATTCCTGACAAAGGTGGTTCCATGCCCCGGATACATGGGGCCCGAGCAAAAATAGCACTTTAATATCCGCATAGCTGGTGTATCGTTAGGCGCATGACGGTGATGGTCAAGGAACGGGAGAGGAAAAAGGGGGTTGTGAGGGATATCGGCAGGCGGGATACTCCTGGTTTTTCGTCGTGTAGAGGAGTACGTCGTCGAGGAGCGAGTGGCTGGCACATTATGCCCACGGCCATGTCTGCCACAAAATAATAACCCGCTGCACCTAGCGACAAACCATCCCTGACATTGCCCGGTATCCATCTTTCTGCCTTACAAAAAGACTGGTGGCCGTGGCCACGGGGTGTATGGGAGATCTCCCCCCCCCCGGTGGCCATTTGGTCATGTGCGTGTGGTCATCCTCCGACCTGCTCCCCGCCGCTCGCTCGCCATCCACCACTCCCTCCCTTCATCGAGCCCGTCACGCGTTGGAGGTGTCGTGCGGTGCCCACGTGTTGTGTTGACCCGGACACGATGGCAAATAATGTAGTGTGTGATGCCGAAGAGTGGGTGGCTGCGGCAGCGGAGGTGACCACCGCAGGCGCGGTCGTGTCCAGCCCTTCCCTTTGCTTCTTTCTTTCTCTCCACCAGGCTTTGATGGGGGGGTGGTAGCTGTAAATGCACCTCCACGGTGAACTACGTTGGTGATCACCCCGTGCGGACACACCACAGTGTATGTTTTACAAGCCCACATGCGAGTGGTTTGTGGTGAAAAGCATGTCCATGGACCACGGTGTCTTGTGGGGAAGGAGAAATCAAGCGTTCGGCCAGGGCACCATGCATCCTCCCACCTTGCTAAGCTTTCCTACCACACGCACGACAATCACAGGGTCAAGTATGCCTTCCATTGCTTTTCGTCGGAATTGTAAGTGCCTAGTCTCCCGCCCTATGCTAAATCGTCGCGGCGTGTGCACTGACTCCTCTTTCCCTCTTGTCTTTCCCCAGACCGGAAGACGGACAAGACTCCGCGTCGCCCCTTCGAGAAAGAGCGCCTCGACCAAGAACTGAAGCTGTGCGGCGAGTACGGTCTTCGGTGCAAGGCAGAGATTTGGCGTGTGCAATTTGCGCTGGCTAAGATCCGTAAAGCAGCCCGTGAGCTGTTGACCTTGGACGAGAA
>NW_005803454.1:17174-21927 GCF_000240725.1 Microchloropsis gaditana
GACGGCCCGGGCGGCTCTCCTTTTCTTTCACTGCCCCCTCTACCCCCCTTTTCTCTTCGTCCCCCTCCTCCTCCTCTTCTTCCTCTTCTTCCTCCTCCTCCTCGCCCTCCTCGTCGTCCCCCTCCATTCCGCCACAAGCGCCGGTCCTGGCAGCCACAGGCGCGGGACAGGTGTCCCAAGACGCCAATGGAATGCTCTCTCCCGACCAGAGCCTGCGGGGCCAACAGCCACAACGGCTTGCAGGCGAACAACCGCAGCAGCAGCAGCAAGCTCAACCTCACGACGAGCCCTCATCTCCACCCGCACAGCAACAAGAGGAGCAGCCGCAACAGGATCAATCTGAGCCTCCCTCGTCTTCGGCCTCTCCACGTGAAACGCAGAGCGACAGTAGCGAAAGGAGAGAAGAAGACGCTCTCGCCGCTTTGCGATGGGCCTTGGCAGGAGAAACGGGGCCCGCAAAGGCGGCGATCGAGTACCACGCCTCTCGCTTCCTGGTGGTGCGCCAGCCCAATGGGCAGGTATTCGTAGCCGTGTGTGAGGAGGGAAGGTGATTGGGGCAAGAGAGGAGGGACGAGAGCTTGAGGCGGGAAGGGAGGAACCGATATGTGGAAAGGGCGCTATGAGCGTCCATAGTAAGGGGGGGCGAGTAGCTGCCGGGGAAAAGGCATGCGGCGCCTTTCCGGTTCATTTTGGGCCCGCCGTAATGGCAGTGTGCTTCCGTCCGACGCGCACAACCCGCACATTGCCATCCATTGCGTCACTGCCAATCATGGGAACGGGCGCGATCACCCGAGGCCCCTGAGAGCACAAAGGTGGTAAAACTCTGCACGGCCACGAGCTTGTATAAAACAATGTTAGAAATGCTTCTGTCCACCTTCGTGGGGCAATGACTAGTTCTTTTCGCCACACCTTTCCATGGCACGGCTCCCTCTTTCCCCCCCCTTGCTCCCGTCCTCTCGCCCCCCTCACATCATGCCTTTCAACCAGTCTGCCAGCCTGTCCGGCAGCATCCAGGCGATGAATAGGCAAAGGTCGGCCCTCACGCCAGCAAAATTGGCGACCACATAGCGCGTCTTGGGGTAGTCGGCGAAGAGGGCGTGCTCAATGGCCGTGCTCGTGACCACGGGGCTATCGCCCTTGGCAATCTGCGCCTTTTTCCTCGCGGCCTGGTCCTCCCGGTAGAAAAATGGCCCGTACAAGCTCCGGAGCTCCGGGGAGAGGAGGGTCTCAATCTCCTGCTGGATCTTCCCGAAGATCTCCGTGCGGACGTAGGCGGGTTCCACCACCGAGACGGAGACGCCGAAGGGGCCGGAGAGTTCCAAGCGGAGCACATCCGAGAGGGCCTCGAAGGCATGCTTGGACGCACAGTATGCCCCTCTCGTGGCCAACGTGACTTTACCCAGCACGGATGAAATTTGTACCACGCGTCCTTGCGAAGCGCGGAGGGAGGGAATGAGCTGCTGCGTCAGATAAGTGGGGCCGACCACGTTGGTTTCCAACAGCTGCCGGAGCTTGGCCATGGGAAGGAATTCAATGGGAGAGTTGGTACTCACGCCTGCGTTATTGATGAGGCCGATGATCGGGAGGGAGGTGGAGTGGAGGAAAGCGACGGCTGCGTCCATGGAGCTTTGATCCGTGGTGTCGATATGGAGGGGGAGGAGGTTGGAAAGATGGAGCGCCTTAATATTCTCTGCATCGACGTCTTTTCGAACGCCCGCGTACACTGTGACATCAGGATAGTGCGTGGCAAGATGTATGGCGGCGTGATTGCCAATGCCAGTAGACGCGCCTGGGGGAACAGAGATGATGAGACATCAGAAACCGAGGACCGCATGGATCTTTTTCATGCATTCGTCTTTTCAAACCGGTTTCCGCGTACCTGTCACGAGGATGGCGCCGGTAGTATGCACAGGAAAACTTTTTCGCGTCAAAAATTCCACGGCGAAGGGCACCAGGGCAAAGATGACGCCCCACAAGGCGAATGCAAGAATACCGCCCTTCATTTACTGTACCAGGGGGACGATGTGAAATAACGATTTTACGAAGGCGTACGGCGCAGTCTCAAATAAATATCATACAGCATTTAACTTCTTGTTTCTGTTCAGGAGCATGCTGTTGTTAAGTGTGCATTTATGAGCGCCTGACACGAAAGATTATCGGCTCACAAGATTCCTTTCACAGAAAAAAAAGGGAAGCGTAATGTAAAACAAGACTGACGATCTCCTAAATCGAAATACGCCTCAGTGATGACGGTCCAAAATAGAGCTAGTATCATCAAGTATGACTGAACTTCTCCCATTTTGACTTACAAATAAAGGTTATGAATGCGCTCGCCGAGGTGTCATTCTGCGACGAGGGGAGGTTGGCCGCCATGCTGGCATGAATGCGAACAAATATATATACTCTGTCCAATAGCCCCTTGCTGGCCCTTTGAATATCTGTGAGCTGATCTATTTAACTGCACTGGGTATTAGGTTTCTTAATTTTTTAGAAAGGCTTTTGGAAGTCCTACGTATTAACGCTAAGCACCTGGAGGAGTACTCCAGTGTCGGTGTACAGGACGATAAAGCATATAAATAACGTATAAACACAGCGCTTGAAATGGAAAATATTCTTTGAAATTAGTGTTATCACGATACACATACAATTAGAATTACCACTTTCTTGGAAAATTTGCTGTTCGCCGATACTCGTGCATTCGCACAATTTTTCTAGCTCCCTAACAAGGCCATTTCACTCTAATAAATGAATCGCCTACATAAAAAGCTCGCACTCCTGTTTCATGACTATTATCCTTCCATCTATAGTGGTTTCCTCGCATCGAGTTTATAGGACCCACCCTCCGCCCTGCTCCTCCACAAGCTGCCTCCCACGCTCTTAGATGTCCCGGCCGATTTTTCTTTCACCCGACATGCGCTTCTGCGAACAACCTTAAGCAGTCGTAGTCGTACGCATTGACGCAAGGTTTCGACGCACGATGCAAGCCAGCGGCCGGAATGCCGCTTTTAGCGTCCGGGTCAGAACGCGAACCTGTCGAGCGCGTCTTGGGCGTCGGCCAGGTCCTTCTGGACCTTCTTCCGCTTGTAGAATATGGGGCAGTCCCGGTTGGAACACAAGATATCCTGGTGGAAGGAGCCCTGGCAACGCTGGCACTGCGTCCACAACTTGGCGAACACACCTTCATGGCCCGCCACCTCCAAGGCTTTTTGCGTGTAGATCTCAGCCTCCCGAGGCGCGCAGTGCACGCAAAGCGTCGACTTCTCCGTCTCGGGAATGGGAGTCTTGCAGCCCAGGCATTTGAGCTTCTTGACCGCAAACATCATGATGCCCCCCGCCTTGGCCGTTGGGGTCGGACGGGCGATCGAACGCGTGTGGTCTCCGGAAAGGAGGCTTTCTGTGGGAGATGATGAAGGGGAGGGGAGTGAGGGGGAGCGAGAGGGGAGCGGAGGCACAGGAAGAGGACGCGGAGGGACCACCCACCCATGGCAGGCTTTGCCACGTGATCGACCGAAGCTTGCGAAGAGGCCACGTCCGAGGCCTCCTATGCCCCCAATCTCTTCCTTGCAACGACTCTCCCTCCCTCCTTTCCTCCCTCCTTCCCTTCCTCCCCGCCTACCCGGGTTGTCGATGATGGGCTCGAACAGCCGCGTGAGGGGGTTACTGAGCTGATTCTGCAGGTAATAGTCCGTGTCAATCGGGATCCTGTTCTCAAGCACGTACACCGGGTCCTCGCTCCGCTCGTAGGCAGGGGCTCCTTTCCCTGCCTGGATGATGACGTAGGCCACCCGGTCACCCACGTTGGGCGCGGTCCCGGGGTCCCTGAGGGGGGGGGTCGCGAGGCAGACACGGCAAGGCGGAAAGCGTGAGGCGGGCAGGAGTCAGAGCCTCTGCGCCCACGCCGCGCCCTCCCTTCTCTCGAAGCTGCCCCATAATCTCCTCAACACTCTTCTGAAAGGACCCTGAAAAATCCGGGTATTCTCTCCTGCCTCAAAAAATGCGCCCCTCCCCAGGACGCCCAGGTCCAGACCTACCTCTTCTTCATACGCATCGCCAGCTCCACATGGGCCTGCTTGGCCGCGTACCCGCTTTCGTCGGCAGACTTGCCCAAAGCCTTGGTGATGACGAGGAGGGATATGTCCATCTTGTTCTGGAGGAGCTCGGCGATCACGTGCTTGCAGTAGCCAATGGCGCCGGGGACATCCCGGTCGATCAGGATCTTCCGCAGGCAAGTGTCGATGACCCGCCGGACCAAGAGGCAGTTGTCGCGGCGGACGGTCTCGAGCCCCTTCGTGTCCAGCTTGTCGTACTTGTCGGGCCGGGTCCACAGGAGGCCGGCGTACCGCTTCTTGTTCATGAGCAGGTAGGGGAAGTAGACCTTCTCGAACTCGAGCTTGATGGGGGGCGGGAAAATTTTGGTCACCTGAGGGTAACGGAAAGGGAGAGGCGAAGGCGAGATTACTGACAAAGAACTCTGTGAAGGCGAGCGGTGAGGCGCGCTGCGGCGCGGCAGGCTCCCGGGCGTGGAGGACTCCGAGAGGGCGCCACACAGGGACCCCCGCCGAGAGCGCCCTTCACATCCCACCTAGCCCACCCTTCCCCGCCCTCCCTCGCCCACCTCCTCCGCCGCCCGCTCCGCCAAGGGCATGGCCTCCTCCACGGTCGGGACCCCGAAACGGACCATCACCGAGTCCGTGTCTCCGTACACGACCTCGGCGTTGGCCGAACAGCCTGGGCGAGGAAGGGGGGGGGGAGG
>NW_005803454.1:21937-22303 GCF_000240725.1 Microchloropsis gaditana
CCTTTGCGGACGCTGGGCTTGACGAAGGATTCTTGGGAAGGCGTGGTGATGTAGGAGGAAGGGGGAAGCGCCTGTTTCTCCTCCCGGGAGAGGAGGGTGGAGTAGCAGAGGTTAAAGGCCTGCATGATGGAGGGGTACAGAGAGGCGAAGTCCAGGGTGGCAATGGGGTCCTGGTAGAAGGCTTTCTTGGGCTCGATGACGGTGGCGCCCTCGTAGGTGCCCTCGTCTTGCCTGTGGGGGGGAAGGAGGGAAGGGGGGGGGGCAGGACGTGAGGCACTGGATCGTGTCCTCTCTCCTCCCGCATCCGACGCCTCTTCCCGGGCCCCCGCGTGAGCTTACTCCTTTCTCCCTTCCTGCCTCCCGCCC
>NW_005803453.1:0-14357 GCF_000240725.1 Microchloropsis gaditana
CCCGCCTTCCCCCCTCGCTCCCCCCTCCTCCGGGCCTGGCGCGCCTTCTGCGCCCACCACTACGTCGTCCTTCTCCTCGTCGTCCCTGTCCTTGTGGAGCGTGCATTCCACCGGCCCATGCTTATGGCCCTCCACCTGGCCATTTCCTGCGTCTTCCTCCTCACCACCGCGGGGCTCTTGCTCGCACACGCTGTCGCCTACGCGGTGCTTGGCTGCATGGCGTACCTCCTACACCTCCTCCTCGCCCACCTCGACCTGGACGGGTCGCCCGCGGTGTGGAGAGAGAATGGTGTCCTAGCCCACACCTGCGCCCTCATTCTGGGACTCTGCCTCGTCTACTTCTTGGCCCGCTCCCGGGAAATGATTCTTCGCGAGCACTTCAAGGTCCAGTTCCTGGGAGCCTACCTCTTCCAGCGCGGCCGCCTCGAACAAGCCCTGGCCGACCGCCTCCTCCTCGCCACACTGCCCATGGCCGTGGCCCACCACGCCCTGGACCCGCGCGACCTGCCGCCGCCCTCCACGTTTCCCACCCTCGCTCCTTCCCTCTATTTCTCCAGAACGAGCGCGGCCTCCTACGCCAGGTCCTCCGCCTCCTTGGCACGCGCCATAACTCCTCCCCCCTCGTCCCACCACCCCGTCCCTGCCGCTCCATCCCCCGGGAACCCCCCAGGCGTCGGCCCGCCCGCCATGAGCGCGAGTGGGACGGCCCCCTTCGCCCTCCACGCAAACACGTTGGGTAGAAGGGGCAGTGAGGGCATGGTTCCCTCTGCTCCTCCGCCCGCGGTGCCTTCCACCGATGGAAATCCCGGAGCCGGGGGCGTGGGAGCTGGGGCATCCTGCGCGGCGACATCCACGACCGTTGCCGGCTCGGAACGGGCCTCGGGTGGGACCTCGACCCCCTTGCCCGCCCTTGCCTCCTGCTCGGCCCCCTCTACCAGCGTCCCGGTAGGGAGGACCACGAGCGCCGCGAGCAGTCTACCGGCACCGCATGGGGAGGAGGACAGGGACGGGCGTGTCCCGGAGGAGTCGGTGTGGGTGTACCCCTCGCCCCGCCTTGTCCGTGACGCGCTCGCCCGCTACAAAGGCCGCCTCCCGCCGTCCGTGCACCCGTTCCAGATTCCCCCTGCGAGCCGCTTCGTTCAACGGAAATTTTGCACGGTCCTAGTCGCAAAAGCCGTCCAGGCAGGCGGTTCCCACCTGTTGGTTCCTCCCCTGCGCCTAAGCCGCGCCCTGTCGGAGTTTGATTTGGTCGTGGGCCACCACAAGGTGACCAAGGTGTGCAATACGGGAAGCAGCTACACGGCCTCCTGCGGGCTGTTCGAAAGCTGGGGCTCTGCGCGTAGGGATGCCTTGGCCGCGGTGGCGGCGGCCAGTGATCTAGTGGCGATTGCAGAGGCGCTGGGGCTGGATTTGTGCGTGGGCGTGGCGTCGGGATCGGTAGTAGGGGTGTTAGACCCTTTGTCGCACTCCTTTTATGACCTGGTGGGAGACGTTGTCAGTTCAGCCACGCTAATGGCGGATTTGGGCATGAGCGGGCAGGTCTTTGTCGGGGATTCCACCCACCAGCTGCTGGACCACAAGGAGTGGAGCTTCCGTCTGCCCCGCGTGGGCACGCACAACGTCTCGGTGCGCCTCCTGAACGGACACGAGGAGACCCTGAAAGCCCTCTCGAACCCTTATGCCACTTCTTGGTGGTTCGAGCATCGGCAGCAAATCGTGCTGGACGAGCTTGCTGCAGAAGATGGGGTACGGGACGCGAGTGCGCACGGTCCCAGTCCTGAGATTCTGGGTCTGAAGTCATCCTCCGTCACAGCTGTCTCCCAAGAGGCGTGGGAGCGCGGTTTGGAGGAAGGGTCTCTGTCTGGTCGTACTGGTGGCGGCTCCCCGCAGGCATGCAAGCGCGGTCGCGAGCAGCCTGATGGGAAAAACCCACGCCCGTTCACCATTGCCAGCGTCTATGAACTTCGAGAGGAGCTGGAGGCAAGTGGAAGTGGAGAAAGGCGGGAGGGCAAAGGACACCAGTCTCTATCCGTGCAACCCTGGCCGGTCACCTTGGAGACTCTCGACCGAAGTGTCTCGGATGGTACGTCTGGCCGGCAGACACGTGCTGAGGTGCTAGAAGAGGAGGCGGAATTTCGCGCGTTCGTCCTTGGACAGCGCCTAGAGTTGGAGGTACTGCTGTTGGCGCTCTGCACAACTACTTTTCTCTGGACCACGAACCTATACAGCTGGACTCTAGGGCCGTTTCTTGTCTTGCTCGTCGTTCAGTGTGCGCTCCGCTGGCAACACTCGGACAATAGCCGGCTGGCATCCCTTCTCGTGGGCCTGTATGGGTGCGCTGTAGGAGCACTGCTTCTGGGCATGGCGTTTGTGAACCACGACGTCTTCGCGCTCTCCGTCCTTCGGGGAGTTTTCCTCCTTAGTCCTATTGTGTACATCCCCGCCCGCAAGGCCTCCGCACTGGCAGGGGCCATTTTTGCCTTTCTTCTGCTTAATCATATCATCATCTTGATCGCATCCTCTTCGCCCAGACCAGACGAGCTTCATTACGTGCTAGGCCGGTACTGCTGGTACGGGGCCCTTGTTGCCGTCCTGCTGACATACCATCGTCAAACAGAGCATCTGGGTATGACTTTGCCCAGTCAGGTCTATCCTTACGTGCAGGAGCTGCAGGCCTTTGCAAGCGTGCTCTTGGCGAGGACCGATGCGGTGGTGGCTAAGTTGGTGCCATCGAATGTAGACGTGCGTCGCCTTTTGCTCCACGCGCAGCAACAGCGCTTAGGAGGCCACCTGGCACTTCGGACACAAGCTGTGATCGTGCACATTGACTTTCGAGCTTTGAGCAAGTTGGACGGATTGGTCTCACCCTTGCAGCTCTGTGCCTTCCAGAACCGCCTGTTGGGGATGTTGGATGGGGCAGTGCGTCTCTTCTCTGCCTCACACCTGTGGCACTCCGGACACGTTTTCGTGGTGGCTTGCGGCCTCGATCCCGCACTCAGCCAATCCTTACCTTCCAGTGCCGCAGGAAGTGGCGACCGTCCGCCAGCGTCCACCTTTGATGGCAACGGTCATGACCCAGTGCTACAGGCTCTTGGGCTGTCTCGTTTTATCAAAATTAAAATACATGAGTTCAACTTAAAGAACCACGTCTCCCTTTCCGTACGCGTGGGGATCGCTCGGGGGACCATCACGTTGAACTCCGCCAGCACAGAACGCTTCGATGCCACCGGCAGCCCCATATTGATAGCTAAAGTCCTGGCTCTGCGCACCCTAGCGACCATGGTGACGGCAGATATAGCTCTCCATGTCCAGCGACATGCTCCTCCGGAGAAGCTCAAGACCATCACGTTTCACCCGGTCACGGAGGGGCAGATACCCTTGCTGCACGGGAACACTGTGGAGGCCGTGGAGGTGACGCTGGAATCTCAGCTTCCTGACCACTTAACTGTCGGCCCTCGGTTGGAGGACTTCGAAATATTGGGACTTCTTGGTTCAGGAGGCTATGGGTCTGTGCACCTGGCTAGGGAGGGCCACAGCGGAGGTTTGGTGGCGATGAAGGTTATGTTTAAGCGTCGCCGGGGCGTCTCAGACTTGATGCGTGTGGAATTGAATGTCTTGGCTCAAGTGCAGCACCCGCACGTGGTGCAGTTCCACTACTGCTTGCAAACCAAGAGCCGGATTATTCTGGTCATGGAATACATCCGCGGCGGCACCCTCAAGGCCTTGCTCAAGGAGCCCTTATCATTACGGCCTCCTCCCCGAGTCTTGCGTCGCTGGGCTGCAGAGTTGGTGCTCGCCTTAGGATACTTGCATTCTTTGCACGTAATCCATCGGGACATCAAACCGGACAATTGTATGGTGGGTGAGGACGGGCACCTCAAGTTGATGGATTTCGGGCTAGCAAAGGTCCTTCAGCGGGGGACAGAGGCAACGACATTCGGGCTCGGAGCGGACCCTGCAGGCGGTATTAAATCGGAAGGCGTCGGAGGAGAAGTCGCAGAGGGAATGATTGCAGGCGCCAGTAGTGGTGGAACTTCCGGTGCTGCCTCGACGACAGGGCTGGTTGCGGCCTCGGACAGTCTGCAGCAAGTGGCGGCGGCGAACGCAGCGTGGAGCGATAATAGTGGCTACACGGATATCATGCCATTGATGCAGCGACTCATGCCCCAGCGCTCGTACCAGGCCTCTGCCTCCTTTCTCAACGCGGAAGATGCAAGCGCGGGTTCGTCGGCTGCGTTCACCCAGCAAGCTCCGTTTCGCGTCCTGCTTGTGGAAGATGAGCCTTTCACGCGTCTGATTACCAAGTCCTTAGTAAAGAGTATGGGGTTCCAACCGCTTACCGCAGCGCACGGAAAGAAGGCGCTCGAAGTCCTGCGGGCAAGCTTGCGGACGCCGCAGCCTGTCGATCTGGTCCTCCTCGACCTGGAGCTGCCCGTTATGACCGGTCCGGAGGTTCTTGCCGAGATGCAGGCAGACGTGTCGCTGCGAACAGTGCCCGTGGTTGTCTTGAGTGTCGATGACAGAACGGCGGACATTGCCGCCTGCATGGAGCTGGGGGCGAAAGATTATTTTATCAAGCCCATTCGGATGGATATGGCGCCGTCTTTGTTAAAATTTGCACGCGATCGCCGGCGCGAGATGGCTTGTGTGGGGGCTCAGAATCGGCTGTCGGAGGGAAGAGAAGGAGAAGAAGAAGATGAGGAGGAGGAAGAGGAGACCAAGGGTATGGGAGAGGACAAGAAGAGACAGATAGATTACCTTGCGGACAAGAAGCAGAATGCCCGAGATCAAGCATCGCATGGCAGTGACGCGGAAGGAATTGAGTCAAAACGATCAAACCAGTCGCAACAAAAAAAGGAAGATGGCGAAGATTACTGCCATCCCAAGACGGTCCGGTCAGAAACCTCGTTCCAGCGGCCAGTCGCAGCAGGCAAGAAGGACCAGCGTGAGCAGCGCCCCACAGAGCAGGGGCAAGCAGCGTCGCAACAAGAGGAAATATCATCAAAAGAAAGTCAAGCTGGCAAAGGAAGAGGGATTAGACGGCTCAGACAGCAGCCTCAGGAGGACCAAAAGGGCGTGCAACCTGTTCCTGATGAGCGGCAATGCCACACTTCTGCGGATCTGATGTGGGATGGAAGTCCGCCAAATGCCGCCACGGCGGGTGCTGGTCGAGTCATAATAGAAGATAAGTTATTGCCGGGGATGCCGACGCGTGAGCACTTTTCCCTGGTTGGCACCCCCTACTACATGTGTCCCGAAATGCTCGATCGCCAACGGTACGGCCCTGCCCTGGACTATTGGGCGCTGGGCATCTTGCTATTTGAATGCTTTGCTGGAGCTCCACCGTTCACGGGGGAAACCCCCGAGGCGGTGTTCACGGCCATCCGGGCAAGGAATATACCGTGGGGGAAGTTGAGGAAGGCGCTGGAGGGGGTCGCAGAGGAAGCATTGGGGAGAAGGGAGGATGAGGGGAGGATAGATGTGGGGCACCTGGAGGACTTGGTGCGGAGACTGCTGGAACCCGATCAGTTCCAAAGACTGGGCGCCGGGAAATGCGGCATCGAAGGCATTAAAAGCCATCCCTTTTTTGCAGGGCTCGATTGGAAGACACTGTCCACGCAGGAGGTAGATTACCGCCCAGCGCCCAGGATGTATTCAGTCATGCAATGTCAGCAGTCTCTGGCACGACGCGAGAGGCAAAAGGATAAACAACAGCACAAAGGAGTGAGCAGGGAGGGCGGACAGACGGGAAGAATGCAAGTGAGATCGAGTAGAGCACCTGCGGGGATTATGACGAGGCGGCGGCTGGGTTTGTCGGTGGGAATGGATGCGAGTGTGGACGAGGCCTTTGGAGAGGGTGTCGGTAGGGACGAGGATGCTCAGCTAACGATGACTTCGGATTGGCGGGCCTTACTTACGACGACAACCGCCTCCTCGCTCTCCAGGTACGAGGAACTGAGTGAGGTTGGCGAGGAGTGCTTAAAGGAAGGGGAGGACAAATGGGAGGAAGGAAAGGAGGAGAAGGAGAAGGCCAAGGAAGAAGTCAAGGAGGCCTGCTCGCCCACAAGCCCGCAGAAGGCAGCGAATATGGGGGTTGAAGGGTGTGGGGGGGGGGCTACCAAGTCTAGCGGTAAAGGTATGCAGCATTATCGTCGACTTTTCTCCCAGCAAACGTCCAAACTGAACTTCAAGAAAAGTAAAGCCTCCGGTCTTCCGCGGGCGGGGGAGCCGTTCTGTACCTCTACCGGACGTAATACCTCGTCGGGGGGGAAAGAGCGCTCATACATATCTTTCTCGTCTGCCTCTTCGTCCATCTCATCCTTTTCTTCGTCGCGACGGCATGGAAGGCGGCGACACGACCGTTTGAAGGGATTGGGGCACACGCCATTTAATCGTGAGCGATGGGTGGAGTTGATGGGAGAGGCTGGAGATGCACGGAGGCGGAAAAAAGGGGAAAGTTTGAAGGTGACTTCTCAGAAGGAATGCGCGGGAGTGGAGGATTGCAAAGGCTCTGAGAGAATTAAACAAAGAAGCGGGCCGTCAAGGAGTGGGGAGGGCGAAGACAAGGGAGATAGCAGTCTTAGAAAAAATAATCACGCTTGCAGGAAGGGCGTCGATAAAGAAGGTGTTCTGGATTCGAGCTACATATGGGGAAAGATTGAAGAGGAAATGCGCCGTTAGAAGGTAAGTTGTTGTCCAAGGAAAATGTTTGTCGTCTAATGATGTGTAGCAGTGAACCTGTGGGGAGGGTTGTGTATGCGGAAGCAACCTTTTTTGCGACAGGATGGGACTTGCTTTGAGAGGTTATCCTGCTCAATCCTTTCCGCCGCGTGCTTTTTCGAATCGCCATCGACAAAAGCAGTCGAGGACGCTCAGACCGTCTTTCTTTAAAGCACGGTCCAGTGCGGACTCCTGGCTTTGGAGATGGAGAAGAAAAGCTCAACGCGTGGAGGAAGGGTCTTACGTCACAAGTCTGTTCTTACTAATGGTTGCAAGAAAACCGGTCGGAGAGGGTTCTTTGAGTATTCGGCTTGAAGCTTTTGCGTATGTAGGCTCGAATAATACGTACCCTCCACACTCAGAACGCATCTTCGTGGTGTCGGGATGATGATGGTGATGATGATGATGATGACGATGATGATGATGATGATGATGATTCTGAAAATAGAAGGTGAGATTACTATGAGTGGTTCTTGCATTCTGTATGTATCCATACGGGAATGAGTAGGACTCATAATTTGTACAGTTACCTTCTCAGCAGGTACAGAAAGGAGTCATACAGGTAATGGTCTTGATACCTCAAGACAACCTGTAGCAACAAGGATTTGCGCGGAAAATTCGGGTAATACTAATGTGCATAACGATATTTAAAATGCCATTTTCCTTTTATTCGTCGGGCAAAGGATGACAAACATACTTTATCTACATTCTCTGACGCTTCCTTCTTGAGAGGGAAAGCAGATGGAGAGGAAAAGTCCCAACATTATGATGCCCGCTGCTGCTACGCCCTATTTTATCGTTCATCTTCTCAACAGATGATAAACTACATGTATATGTGTACACTCCAAGATACAATATGATCATTGGCTTGTATTTGTCGTGCACGGCCTTGTCTCTCGCTCTCTTTCGTGATTTCGTCGTGCATTCTTATACAGTGCTTTTTTCTTGTGTACAAAACATCCCACATTTCAACATAGGAGGGGGAACAGGCTTTTGTAAAACGGATACTAGATTGTCACAGGTAAGTTGTCATTAACTCTTGTGTGGATCCATCCGTAAGAATTGTGGGATGTCTTAAATTTTAGAAGTTGGTGGTAACTGCAATGATGCGATACATTTTCTCTCCAGAAGTTGCTTCCAAGACTCTGTTGGATAAATCAAATAAACTGCTGATGCAGTCACCACATCACGTGTACATCCCTTTCCTTGAAAGCATTTCCTTGAAAGGTTGAGAAGTGAGAGTACGAATTGAGATTCTGCGTGCGTTGTCCACAAACATAGATAGGTACTTTTCTGGTGTCGACGACGGGATTGCGAAGTAAAAAACACGAAAAGGTGCGTCCGGTGGTTGGGGTCTTCATGCTTGGCCGCAATGTGGTACAACACATGTCAAATCGTCAGCCGAATGATGAGTGGGAATGACGAGACGAGTTAGGATTCCCCTTCAGCAAAACGCCCTCCCAATATCGAAAGAGGATCGGCATGGTTGAAATGTATCCAATGACTGACCCTCCACTCCATCAAAATCTGCTGTGATAGGCTTTGTGAGGAAAAGATCTGCAACTTTGTATTCCTTTCGCTTACAGCAGACGATGTCCTCACATGTTCTCAGATAACAGATTCAGTGGCAAATGCTTTGCAATGAAAAGGTGAGCAAGATCTTTGTTGAGGGTGACCGTGGATAGTCGCGTATTTTATCACGCGCATTAAGGCGCAAGGAGAGAGAAGAATTGATTGATGATGGTTTACGACGCCTTGGTCGACACACCCGATTCGCCGCTCGCGTTACTCGCGTTGTGGTGGACTGTGAAGGCTTTATTCTAGTCATAGTTACTCTGACAATTCTATCTCTTTCCATCTGTCTTGGATCTATAGAACGTTTCTCTGTCTGGCCACCTTCGTAGTTCTCTTTTTTTGGCGAACTTTTGTGTGCAGCCTCCTATGCGCACGCGAGGGAGAGAAGTAAATGTTTTTGCCACGGAGTGTCTCACCCTTCCGATACCTGCCTACGTGCGCTATTGATGTCTGCTTATTTTGCGCCTTATTAAAACAACAGGATGTGGAGACACTGAAAGTGTACAAAGGAAGGACAGCGAGTTGTTGAAGCAATATGTGATTCATTGTACATGCCAAGGATGTTTGAGAGACTCACGTGTTGTAAGAGAAGAAACATGAGTCAGACTAGAAGCTAAATCTCAAAAGTCATGAGAATAAAGTGCGCTTCAATTTTATAAGATTGGTCTTTTACTGCAATCTATGCGTCAAAATTGTTATGCATCTGAGATCGGTACGGGGCCTTGCAGCCCTTCACATCTTCCCTGTGCATCTATATATTTTCTTAAGAGAAGACGTACAAAAATACATCTACATACATACACACAATGGTTGTGTGTTTGCGGAGTGGGATTATAAGAGTTGGTTATGGGCGTAATTGCGCGCGGAAACTTTCTCCGCGACTTCCTCCCGCGCCCCGGGGGTAGACGACCAAGGCCCCTCGGCTGTTGTCAGGCCTCAAAGCCATCGCATATTTTACTGCCCCCAACAGAATAAGAAATGTCCCAATCACGCCAATTGATATTAGCGCAGTACGTGTGGTTGGGTTTACACCTTCGTAATTTGTTGAAGCTTCGTTCTCTCCTTCTAGGCTTGTCGGAACGACCGGTACGGCTTGAGAGACAGCCGCACTACTTCCCTCTGCAGTAGTTGCGCTGGAAGTACCTTCAACGGACTCCTCATGAGTAGTAAGCACAGTGGGAGGACGAGTCCAGGACAGCTGGAGGACGGAATGCAGGGATGCGCTACAGATCAAAAGGGCGGCCTCCGGACCGAAGATGTCTGAAAAATGCACCGTCGAAAAAGCCTGGATTATCTTTATTCCCTCTGCACTAGAAATGGTGAGGCGCGGGCCTCTCACAACAAAGTAAATAGGCAAGCGGACTTGCTGCGCCGCTTCTAAGCTACAGGCTGTGCTGCGCAACCGCCCGGCTTCGAAGAGTGGCTCCAGTGTAGCGTCTCGAAAACTCGCAATACTCTTTTCAGTTGTATCCTGTCGTTCATGTCCCATTCCTTCACCAACTTTGGCTAAGTCGCTTCCGTCTTGCAAGCGTCGCTCCCGTACCGAGTGGTCTGATTGGATCCTTTGTGATGGCCCCAAGACCACGTCGACAGTGTAGATCTGTTCAGGGCTAGCAGCTCCTTGGAAAACTTGGGCGACGTGCGACGGATCGACATCGGTTAGACTTGGATCGCCGGAAACCCACACCTCGAGCTGTAAGCCGGGCACCGGTGTCGGAGCCGCCGTAGGGGAGGGAGTTGGGGCGGGAGTGGGGGCCTTAGTGGGGGCCTTGGTGGGAGCCTGAGTCGGTGCCATGGTGGGCGCCAAAGTGGGCGAGCGTGTCGGAGGAAGGGTGGGGGCCAGGGTAGGGCTCAAGGTGGGGCGGGCCGTGGGGTGTGCAGTGGGGGAACGCGTGGGGCTGAGAGTGGGTGACATAGTCGGAGCCGGAGTGGGTGACATGGTCGGAGCGGGCGTGGGCGCAGGGGTCAAGACTCGCGGGTAAATGGTGAAAGGCTGGCTCGGCCCTGCCCAAAAAGTATCCATCGCACCGGTATCTTGATTAGCCAGGTACGACGAGCGCACCGCGTACTCTCCCTCCGGTCCATTCACCACGTACCGGACCACCATGATGCCTGGCAAGGTTGGGAGTGTGTCCCGCCAATCCCCGAGCTGACCCCACCAGCTGGAGTAAGCGTTTAGTGCTCCATGGAAAGGAAAGTACCCGATGATTTGGAAAGGGCCGTTCTGGAAGTGCATTCCATCTCGAGTGTGCCAGTGACCGTGGATGGCTACCTCTTCCACGACGCCCCCGCCTGCTGCTGTATGCCTGTATGACCCGTCCCATACGCCCTGTGCTCCCGCAAAAGGTGCAAAAGCACACAGTCCTCCCGCCTGGTTGGCCAATTCCCATTCGGTCCGATTGCTACTGTACTGGCTAGTGCAGTCTTCACCCACTCCCAGCCATGTGATGAAGGGTGGACTACCTGTCTGGTCGGTGCTCATTTCCCAATGGTTGACCTGAGCTGGCGCCAGGCTCTGCAAATCATTGAGATAATCAGCGTGAGGAATGAGCGACAAATCTGGCAGAGGTGGGCTTTCGGCAACCCTGCCGCTGACCACCACCGTCACTAAATTCTGTCCATAGCGCAAGTAATCCGGCCCGAAGGAACCCGCGGACCGCGAAGTTGCGTTTGGATGGCTCTGCAAGAAGAATATACCAGCTTGTGTGCATGAAACGAGGATGGACGCTCGCTGCCCAGCAAGTAAAGGCACGAGCTGAACAAGTCGGGGCGCCGCCAGGTAGACACCGTCTAGAGCTATCAGGTGCATCTTACACTTGCTAGGAACTTCTCCTGTACCGATTGCCGTTCGCAGCTCGATTTCCAACTGGTAATGAGACCCAGCTGCATGCAATAAATCAAATCGTCGCATTTCTCCGGTTGTCAACACTGCCCATGGCTGGAAAGCTTGGTTTACAAGGTAATGGTCGGTGATTGCCGGGTCTTTGAACACAGGGTTGACGTCCAGCCCGTCCCCACAAAGCTGAGAGACCTGCATATAGTCCAAAGGGGGGCGGGGACTTCTGTCTGAGTATTCGTCCGTCCATATAGCCAGGTGACTCAGCATCAACAAGTCTGTGCTTAGAGCGTTTAGTGGCGGAGGAAGCTGTGTGAAGGGGTCTGGCATATCGACGTACAAGGCTCCGAAGAGGCCCCCCATAACATGAAGCATGGCCGCACCGTGCGTAGGATCGTGATACCAGTACAGGCCAGTAGGATGATCACTGGGGATTTTCAATGTGTAGGTATATGACCCTCCGGGTGGGACGCGAATGAACGCATTGTTTTCTTTAGGATCCAAGCGTGCTCCGTAAACAAAAAACCCTGTTGTGTTAGGACTGTGAAATGTGTTGTTGTTGGCCCCCACCGATATATCTGAGCCAGCGCTTTCCAATTCATTGGACAAGCGAACAGTGAGGACGTCACCAGGCTTCACGCGAAGAGTTGGGCCTGGCAAGGATCCCTGACCGTTAAAGTAGTAAGCCCTTGTAGTGTAGCTGATAAAGGCGTTTTGACGAAACGCATTCACGCCCATAGTCACATCCAACTCTCCATTTTTTGATGTTAATTCTACGGCTGGTGGAGCTAAAGGGCCACCATTGTGAAAAGTTAAGGACCCTGGAGGATGAAAATCCGCCGAAGGGGGAGGAGGGGTAGCACTAGGGGCTGTAGGGATCTCTTGGGCACGCAGGATTGTAGGCAACAGCAACAAGAAGAAGTTGGGGCGGACCTTCATACTATAGATATAGTGATCCACCGATTACGGATGTACCCCCCAATATCAGAGATTCACTTTTGATAAGATTACTGCAGCAGCTGATATTAAGGACGAGGGAGAGTCCAGACGTTAGGACTGGGGCAACAAGCCTGTGTATCGTTTCGAGAGATGCGAAATGATTTAGGCGAAATTGAAAGATGAGGATGCTTGGAAAAGAACTAAAATGAAATAGTTGGAACAAAAGGTCAGGCATGGGTGTGGCGGAGAGGAGGTCTTTTTTGGGCGGTAAGACGCAAAACGGATAGAATGGCGTTAAGCGTAACGGACGGTAACGGAAAAGGGAGTCCCAGTGATCCTATTACATTTTTATCGCTCCTTCTTTGAGTCTGGTCCAATTGTTACAGTAGTATGCGACATATAGCACCCGTCCCCTATTATGATGAAAAGTCTGCTTACAAATGCTGTTGCCTTCCCTTTGCTCCATTATATGCAGAAATACTATCCCATCTCGCATGTCCCAAATCCGAGAATCGCAACGTCCCAGCCAGAGCCTCGAAATCCCGATCTAATTTGGTACAAATTACCCTTTTGCTTTTTCTTGTGCCTCTTTCATTTTATCATCTATTACCATTTCAACTCCGTATTTTTTGTTAACGGCCAATACATGCTCTCGAAGGGCAACCTCCTGGGGTGACTTCCAGCGGGCTGTGTCCACCCCATCCCCAAAGCGCAGCTTGCCTCCATATTCCACAGGAATATTTTCCTCGGGAATAAATTCTTTGAGGCATTCCAGGGTTTCTGTGAAGGAAAATAAGCGGGAAAGGGACAAAAGAAAAAATGTGAAAGAGAATTTACCCTCATAAATTCTCCCAGTCAGTCACAATTACCTTTTTTACTGACAATTTTGACTTTCTTTTGCGTCCGCTCGTTCACCATCGGCCGGATTATTTTCCACAAGACAGCGAACCACGAGGGCGCATTGGTAATCATGATCACAGCCTGTAAACAAAGGGGCGGGGTATTGCGTTAAACATCGCTGGTGAGTGCAACTTCTCCGTGCTACACGTCCTACGCGTAAGTCCTGCCTTTCTCAATCCAGCGTCAACATAAAAAAAATCGCATCCGCATTTGCATCTCACACCATTTCGACGAATACCTCTTCTCTCCCTTTGATTGTCATAAAGTTCATTCGCCACGCCTCCCCAATCTTACCGATCGCTCTGGGTAATGTTCCGAAATCAAATGTATCGAGCGCCGCAAAAAATCGAAAGCCTCGCCGGCCAAATCGCGGATCCCAACACCTTCGACGGAGAAAACAGTGATGGTCTTTTTCGTCTGTTGATGAAGATACAATAATGAACAGAAATTGAATGCGCGCCAAAACGGTGTTTTGGCTGGCTAGTCCATAAATTACGGCACCACATAACTTGGCAAAACCTTTAGATCTCGCCCTCCCCACGTGAACTCCCACTGGAGGCGAAAGTCAGTCTCTGTCTCACCTCATCGGGGTAGAGCTTTACCCAACAGAACTCTGTGACCATGACGTAGTGCCGCAACAGCTCGTCGATGCCACAGCCCGCCACCCGCATGCGCGGTTGGTCCACTTGCCCCGATCTGTGCAGAAGGGAGCGAGATTGAGAAGACATAACGGACGACAAGGCGCGGATAAAGTGCCTAGGAGACAAAGGTGCCCTCCACGTTCTGACGGTGGCCATCCCTCGGGAGACCGGCACATACCTCTCCCAATAGACAGGGTCTCCATTTATCCCCTCGCCGCAGTACCAAGAGGGGTAACACTGCTTGATCAGGTCGAAGTAGGGTTGAGGCTCATCCAGGATGCCATCGGTGCCGTATTCTCGTCTAAAGAGAGACGAGGAGGGTAGAGAAGGGATGACACGATTTAAAGACAGGATCCGAGTGAGCGATCGCTTCGCATCCCTCACTCGGGCCCTCCCTGCTACGAGAAATAAACCACGGCACCGACTTCGCTCCATCGACCTGCGAGGACCTCTGTCTTTACCACATCCGGACCATGCGTACCCCAAATTTTGGACGACCACAGCTTTCTATCCCACCGATAAGTTAGACTTACCGCCACTCGCACGTCAAATTCCAACGACGCATCGCCTCGGTCATGTCTCCTAAACACCCATCAATAAAGCGCTGCGGTAGCGGTCGCTCTTCTTCCTCTGCGGCCCCTCTCCCCATCACAGAGCCCGGCGTCCCCACCCGTCCATTCCTCGATCCCTTCCCCTGCGTCTCCTCCCCTCCCATCGCAATCACCGGCTTGGCGGGCAGGTAGTCC
>NW_005803453.1:18430-22294 GCF_000240725.1 Microchloropsis gaditana
TGCCACGGCGGCCGCCTCCCTCCATGGGCGTGGCCAACGCCGCAGGGTCCTCTGAAGCCTCGGACTCTTCTCCGAAGAGGGAGATGAGGACGTGTAAGATCAAGCCGCCGGCCACGAAGATCATGGCGGCGGCGCGGCGGTCCAACATCCTTTCACTCAGTGACAGGACCCTTCCCTCCTCGGTCAACACGACCAGGACGAGAAAGGTGGCGCAGAGCAAGGGAATACCATGCTCCACCCGGAACACTTCGTCGGCCAGGGCGTACAGAACGCCAAGGTAGGAGCTGGCGTCTTTCTTCTCCTCCCCTTTGCCCTCCCTCCCCGCCACGGGAATCGAGTCCTCCACTGCCGTGATGTCCAGAACGAGCTCTGCCCCGACCACTGCCCCCCCACTCCCTCCCCGGAAGCAAAGCTTGAGCTTTTTCCTTTCGGCGTCTTCGCCAGCGCCCTCCACATGGGCCAGGACGTCCGAACCCTTGGCGGTCACACAGGCTCCACTGACCAGCGTCAGGGTCAGCTCGTCGTCGCCTTGGAGGGGCGGCAACGGCAAGCGCTTTTCATACTCGACATGCCGACAAAGGACCACCTCCTTCCCACGCGCCTCCTTTCCGTCCTCTGAGACATTGCATGAGTGCGTTAGGAACAGGATACGGGGCCGCGTGATCCCGTCCCCCTCACCCTCTACGGTGTGGATGAAGGAGAGTCCGGAGAGAGTCTCCCGCCGGTAGAGATAACGGGAACGGATGGCTGTCTGGATACAATGCAGCCACTTCGTCGCCTCCTCTTGGGTGGAAACATAAAAGATTCGGCGATCACCGCCCTCCAACAAGATGTAGAAAGACTTGTCATCCCCCTTGTAGTGATCTGTCTCCTTTATGTCGGCCAGGGCAGCCGAACCCCTTTCCTCGCCGAACAGGTCGACGCCCTTTTCGCGCTTGAACCTTGAAAACATACAAGGGGTTGTCAAATGATGAGGCTATATCGTCGACGTTTTTTAAACGTACATTCAAGAATGAACACCTACACATACCAGTGCAGAGACTGGTGAGTCGCAACCAAAAAACGGTGTCGCCTCTTGGGCAAGTACGCGTCGGGGTCCAATTTTTCCACATAGCCCGTCATTAAGACACCCTATTTTGCAACGCATGAGTCAATTGGCGAAAAAGATGTTCATTATGTCGGTTATGGTAAGACCCCACCGACACAAAGACCGTGCTGGACTTACCAAAGCACATGCGGGCTTGCGGAAATAAGGAACGTGCGTACTTCCCCCAAGCGACCCAGAACGTTGGATGATTGTCGGCACTGACATGGTCAAGTGCCTATTGCGCCCTACACTTGAGTACCTGTGGAGCAGTGGTCACGAGCGGATTAGGCGTTGAATCTACCTGGTCGACGTTGAGCGCTGAGTATTCTACGTCCTCCGCCGATATTTTGGCTGTCCTTCCACACCACCAAGGCTGACAGTGCATTTTTTTTCATCTCTTTTTCGACATAGTGTCCACCATGCCTCACGGCAAGCGTGGCGCCCAGCACACTGGCCCGCTTCTCGACGAAGGGCGGTTTGGGCGAGGGCGGGGCGAGGAGTCAACGGTCTCGGATGTGATGGAAAAGGTACCCTCGCTTGCCACCCTCCAACCTCTCGGCCATCCCGCCTGACACGACGCGCCGTCTTTGCGCATTACCACAGGTGTAGTCCTCGAAGACAATGGCAGAGTCAGTGGCATCTGGGCCCTGCATCGGTATCTTGGCTTTGCAAGGGGCTTTTGAGGAGCATCGCAAAATTGTTCAGGAACTTGGGGCGCGAACGGTCGAGGTGAGAGTCAGGATGGTATATATTTTGACACCGTATCATGCCCAAACTCCTGATGAGGGCTTTGAGGTATCATTTTGATAATATTTCCTCAGTCATTACATATTCCCAGCGCGTCGAGGTCATTAACATACTCGAAATTCTCAATATAAGCCATAGCTGGCATAATAGCTTGACGCATCTGTGGAAGTAAATGCAGTAATACCCTTAATCTCAAATAAAATTAGGTCAGGCTTCCAGACGATTTAGATAAGAATCTTGATGGACTAATAATTCCTGGTACGTCATCTGCTTTCATGATTTACTTCTACTGATGTGTTGTCTATGCTCACTCATCATGTTCCTTTTCTACATTGGTATGAAGGCGGGGAGAGCACGGCCATGGCCATTGTTGGGGAGCGTCATGGCATTTTCCCGAAGCTCAAAGCATTTGTACAGGGAGGGAAACCGATATGGGGCACATGCGCCGGTATGATTTTGTTGTCCAACCGGGCCATCATGCAAAAAGCAGGAGGGCAACCTTTGATAGGCGGTCTGGACGTGGAAGTTTGCCGCAACTTCTTTGGGAGCCAGGTAGGGCGAGGACAGGACACGGCTGATGCGAAGGAACCGTCATGTCAATCCTTACCTTGCCCAACAATCACACGAAGGTATCCAGCTTTGAGGTCTTGCTGCAGCTGGAAGGGGCTGCGGCGGCTGGTAGCCTCGGGTCGCGCGGTCCCGTGTCGGCAGTCTTTATCCGGGCTCCCGCCATCCTAGAGGTGCGTCGAGATGTCAAGCGCCTTAAGCGTTGACGACGTGAGGAGACGGCCGGGTAAGCCTGTGGAATGGTTTTATTTTCACAATGAGCGACATACTTTCTGGTTTTCCCCCGATTAGGCCGGTCCGGGTGTGGAGGTATTGGCCAGGGTGAAAGCTACCCCATGCGCTCAAGCCCGGCATTGTGTGGAGGAAGTCTACAGGGAACAGCAAAAGCAGCGAGAGGAGCTGCTTCAGCGTGAGGGCAGGCCATCGGCCCCGTCACCACTGGTGCCAACCGCCGCGTCGGAGGATGGAGCCAGAGGAAGGGGGCGATCGGGGGGCGAGAAGACATGCATGGAGAGGGAGGAGGACGGGCGGATGGAGGTGGTAGTGGCTGTACAGCAAGGTCACTTGTTGGCTACGGCGTTTCATCCGGAGCTGACGCCCGAACGCTGGTGGCACCAATATTTTATGTCCATGTGTAGTCAGCAGGCGCAGACCGCGTCAAAGAAATAGAACCATTGCAGAAGGGGGGGCTGCATTGACAAAAGCAGCTACATTTTTGAATGAGTGATGAGGCATCGACTCCAATTGGATTGGCTTTCGATCCTCCGTGTGAGGTGGTAGGCGGGCCAAGCCCTACGGAGTTCGAGTGAGCGGTAACGCGTGCTCTAGAAAGAAAGAAGACATTCTCGAAATCGGATGGACGTGGAGGCAACCCATATTCCTGGTCCTTTACCCCACCCCCCAGACAGACTGGAGAGATCGCGGTCGGCCGGTTGGACGGCAACCACGGAGTGAGTGTCCTCCACCCCGCGGGTGAGTCGCCGGGAGGAGCTCTGGGACCCCCGCCTGGTCACATCCTCCGGCGATCACGCACAGGCCTTAGAAAACTCAAGGCGTGCGCAGAAACTGTTCATTATCGGACTCGTCATGGCTGATTACTGGAAATCGACGGTGCGCGACGGGAGGGCGCTACAGGCCTTAGTCCCCCTTCTGTCTGCCCCCCCTGATCTCTGTTTCCTTCTCTCTCCCTTCAGCCTAAGCACTGCTGCAAGTTCTGCAATGTGTGGATGGACGACAACAAGACCTCCCGGCGCCTGCACGAAGGAGGCGCCCGGCACAAGCAGGCGGTGGAAGAGTTTTTCAAGGCGCAGAGAGAAGCGAAGCGGCAAGGGTCCATTGGAGATGGCGAGCTGAGCAAGGAGCTGCGTGAGATTGAAAAGGCAGCCCAGGCGCAAGCGGAGAAGGATGCAGCCATGTTCAAAAGTAGTGGTATTCTCGTCTAAAGAGAGACGAGGAGGGTAGAG
>NW_005803452.1:0-22259 GCF_000240725.1 Microchloropsis gaditana
TCGCCCACGCCCACTCCGTCTCTCCCCCCCGCCTCTCCTCGCACGCGCTGAAAATGAAGGGCGGGAGGGACGCTGCCACCCCCCCCACTCGCCTCCCCTTTCCTCCCTTCCCGCCTCGGCCCCTGGGAGGGAGGCGGCGGGTCCACCTTGAAAAAAGAACGTAGAGCCCCCTCCCCACTGTTTCCCCTTCCCCTTCCTCCCCCCCCTCCTGCCCCTCCCTCCCTCCCTTCCCCCCCGCTTCCTCCCCCTCCTCCCCCGCCCCTTCCCCCCCCGTCGCCGGCCCCCATTCACAGTCCGCACCACGTCCTCCCGCCCTCCCTCCGTCCCTCCCTCAAGCCACTCCTCAGCTTCCCACCGCACGGATCCTTGCGGCTGCCCCCTCCTCGTCCCTGCGGCTCGCGCCCCCCGGCTAAGGAAAACCTCCTCGCTCCCCTCCACGCCCCTCCGGACATCACTGCCCCGCCTCTCGCCCGTCTCCTCATTCCTCAACCTCCTCTTCCTCGCCTGTCCTCCCCTCCACGCCCCTCTCTCTACTCCGCTCTCTTCTTCCATCCCACCGCCCTCCCTCTCCCCCTCCCCCTCCTCCTCCGCCTCACTCTCCACCTCCGCCTCCTCCACCAGCCCGCCACGCACCCGGGCATCCAACTCTCCTTCTACGCTCCAACCTGTGTCTCGTGTCCATGACCCTGTCGTTCTTTTTCGGGTATCGATCGGTGTTGAACCGGCTTCGGCGAAGTTGTCAGCTGCCGGTGCTAGCAGGGGAGGGGGGCCTCCGAGTCTGGTCACCAGGCCCTCCTCGCTACTCTCAGAGTCAGAGTCTTTGGTTGAAAGCCGTCTAAGGCGCTTCCTCTTCAGCAGTCTAGCGCGAGGCGACACTCCCTGTGCATCGCGCATCGTGATGCTTAATCTTTCCTGCACACCGGCCTCGCTGCCATCCTCCCTTCCTTGACGACCTTTTTCCTCAGCACCTCCGCCTTCCTCTGGTACATCCATGTCACAGTTTGGAACAGCAGCTGAATCACCTGCTGCAAGTGGCGATAAGTTCTGACCCGGTGGAGGCTCGGGAGAGAGGCCCGTTCCAGCGTCTTCCACCTCCTCCCCGTCAGGATTCACAAGCTTGAGAAGACGCCGGGTGGCGGGACGCTTCGACTCGCACATCTCACACTCTTGCAGCAACATCGAGTTCGCGAAGGTGCACTTTACACATGCCCATCTCAAACCTTGCTTGTCCATCTTGACACCTCGCGGCGATGAGAGATCCGCTGCCCCCTCCCCCCGATCGTCTCCGCTACTCGTTCTGCGCTTCCCCATCTTGAACACGCGTAGACAGACAGTTCAGCCGTAAAGAAATCCTCTGTGCCAATTCTTTCCTTCGCCGCTTTCTCCGTCGCTGGTATGCGCACGTATCGGCCGTTTCCCCCTGCAACACCCTGCGGTGTACGCCTATGCTGCCAGACGCGCAGGGAGTCGTCCTCCCTCCGACACAGCGGTTGACAGTGTCCTTGAGCGCGCGCAAAACGTCATTTTTCACCATTGAACACTTACAACGGCATGCTCACCTATTCTCTGGTATCTGTGGAGGCGTAGCATATAGTGTGGGGGATGCGTGAGGCATCAACACGGCAAAGACATGATTTGCGGCCTCCCTCAGAGGTCGTGTCTCGGCGAGCAAGAACACCGCGAGCCATGCCCGGAGATCAACTCGTAGAGTGACGACTGTCTGCACCACTCATATCTCCTCACGGAGATCTCCTCCAACACACGAGCGGTCCAACCGGAAAGTTAAAGACGTGCGCGCAATCTTTTGACCAATTTTTCGTAGCGGATCATCTGCAACAGGCAGCATCGACCAAGTCGAAGGCCGGAAGTAACCTCCCCCCCCTTTTACGCCCCGTCCTGCTCTTCTAGCCCACTACGTTCTGGCATACGGTGGGTAGGCTCCATCAACACTATGCCCTTCAAGAAATATGTGGCTGTCATCGGTAGCAGCGGCGGGGGCGGAGCAAGTCATGCGGGAAGTGACGTCTACGGGCTCTTAATTGCATTGCGACAGGAGCTGGCACAGTGCGAAGTTGGTATTGCCGTTGCACAGGTATGGAAGCAAAGCGCCCTTGATATGATATATACACTAAGCACACCGATTGGCTTCTTTGATGTGGATACTTGGGCCTGAACAGGACAAGAAAGGACACTGGTGTGAATCCTCAAGTTCATTCATGCACTCGCCCGCACTCGTCACAGCTCGTGGATTGCAGCACGCCTCTGGACTTCGCGGCCTCCCAGACACCGACAGTCCTATGGACGTTCAATACTGAGACGAATCAGGTCGAACGAAGCTATGAGGGTACCCTCGAGGCGGTCAATGAGCGGGCGCAATTGATGGATCGGGCCATCAGCCGGATGATCATCGGCGACGAGAAGCAGCGGGTCGATGGCCTCATCAGCATCAGTGCGGACCCCGAGGCTGTCAATCAATTCACTTTCCTTGCCGCGGCCAAGGCTAAGATTCCTGTCGTCGGCACTGGTGGCACTTCGTTGGGTAAAGCCGCGGGCGACTTGGGCTGTGATGTTGTGGGCAACAGCGGCGGGTCCGTCTCAACAACGATAGAGACGAAAGCCTTGTCGTTCACAGCCAGTCTAGCCAGCTTCTGGGGCCTTCCCTACGACCCATTGATTTCTTATCCACAGCTTCACAGTATCCTGGCCGCGTGTCTCCCGGTTTTCGTGGCGGTAGTCCTGGCCAAGGAAGCTTGGAGGAAGGCTCTGGCGCTGGGTATCTCGGATTGGTGGCTGGCACGTCAGACTCACGCCACCTTCACAGGGCTGTCGGACATCGCGAATGCCTTGCCAGTGGTAGTGGCGGTGGTGACGGCCTCTCAAGTGGGAAGACTGGGAGAGGCCGGGCTCTTGTCGGGGGTATTGGCGGGCATGCTCGCCTGTGGCGCGATAGGGAGCGAGGAGGGTACCGGGTCTGAGAGCACCGTGCTTGCCGGAGCCCTTACGGGCTTGTTGGCAGGATGGCTGAGTCGGCAGCTTTTGGTTGCCACGGCAAAGTCCCTGTGGGTGCCAGCCACGGCATCTTCCATCATAACAGCCGGGGCAGCGGGGCTATCTGCTGGGCTGGGGGGTAGATTACTCATTCGACGGCCATGCGCCTGGGTCTCGGACACATTCCGAAGCATTCTTCTGTACTTGGAAGCTCCTGTGGTCGTGGGAAACGATGCAGGCGGGGGACGTGGTGGCGTGGCGGGAATCAGCGCCTTTCAGTGGGCGCTCGCCCTGGCCGTGGGTCCCGGGGTGACCTACGGCTCCCAAAGGGGTCTTTATCACGTCGTACTCCTCCCGCTCATCCTCTTTGAGATGGAGCGCGGAGATCCCTCCTTCTTGGGGGCGGTGGATTACTGCTCGCTCTGTCTAGTGTCTGCGGGCGTGACGGTGGCGACCTGGCTCCTGCCCCTCCCTCCCGACCACCCCAGCAACGGGGGCCGGGACCCGCGTCCCCTGGCAAGACGGGGGGCCTACACGAACTTGGTGTGGGGCGACTTCGTGGAGGCTTGCTATCCACTCGTCCAGCACAGCGTCTTCTTGACCGGGGCGGTGTACGCGGCGTCAACCCTGTCTACGGCCGTGCTTCTGCAGGAAGGGGGAAGGTCGTCCGCTTACATGCCGGCGCCTCTGAGTCTGTGGCTGGCCTCTCACGTCGAAGAAGGGGAGGGAAGCGCATGGCGAGCTTCGTTGATAGCGTTTGGGCTGCCGTTTTCGGCGACGCTGTTGCGGAACGGATGGCATCGCTTCGGGGGTTGGGAGTAAGCGGCTTGCTGATGTATGGAAAGCAACGGATGTTCATTTTACGCACCAGAGCTGGCTTTCGTACCTTCTATCAGTCCCCACAATCTTTTTTTTACGTCATTCACGTTTGTTTACACTCAAAAAGCCGCCCCGAAACCGTTCTCGGCACGCTGCGTATCCAGCAGCGATGCACGCTTTTCCATTTACGGCCTCCTTCCTCTCCCCTTCCCGTTTGCTGTACATCTTTCGAACGCCTATCGATATCATCGCATTGTCCGCCACTGAGAGGCCTCTCCTCTCCCAGGCGACAAGCACAACGTTCTCCACCGCGGGCATATTGCCTCCGCCCCGTCTCTCTACGCGAGCCTCCTGGACCACCCCCCTTGTTGCCCTTACTTATGCGCGTGGACGTAGTCTATGAAAAGCATGCGCTTCTCCAGGCGTGCCATCTGCCATGAACCGAAGGCCATGGCGACGCCGGCGCCCAAGATTTTCCCCAACACGCTCGCCGGCCGCGGCGTCCAGATGGCCGTCATGCAGACCAAGCTCATCGCCGCCGTCACGCCTTTCAATACCCGGATATTCCGGAGGGCCCCCCGGCAGGCAGAGCACTGGGTTGTGTGCTGGGTGTATCGGTCCATAAGGAAGTGCCGGTCGTTGCTGCGCGGCGGTAAGGCCGAGTCGACGCCATCCGCCCACCTCGGGCCCCCGGCACCCCACCGGACAAGCCACTGACGGAAAGCGCGCACGCCCTCATCCGACTTGGTGGGCATGTAGAACGCCCGGTCAATGTTCTCCTCCCACTTCAACTCCGGCCGCCGCATCTCCCGCTCCTGTCCATGCAAGAAGACTAAGTCTCCGTCCAGGACCGCGTTCCGCTCCAGGTGGTCCAGCCAGCGGGGTTTGTTGATCGCGAAGAAATTTCGGGGAAACAAGGCCAGGATGCGCGAGCGCCCGGGCCCAACTGGAATTGTGTACGTGACCAACGAGGAGCGAGGGCGTGTGTCTGGGGGGAGTCGACGCAGCCATTTCTCCAAGCGAAAGGCCCACTTCATCAGGGGGACGCGCTGGAAGAAGCCGGTGAAATCGAACAGGTAGTGGAGACGCGTGGGCGCATGGAATTCAATCGTGCTGTTCGCCAGTCGAGGCAAGCTTAGGAAAACGCCCTCCTTGCCCACGTAGTTCAGAGACACATTGAGGGGCATAGCCATACTCCGCTGGGCTTGCACGCCGTGGTGGGCGAAGGGAACATGGGCCGGGTCCACCACGTTCTCCACCAGCGTGTCGTACCCGTACATGAGGTCGCGGGTCACCCAGGCCCCGCGGATGAAGGCCGGGTCGTGCAGCTCCGGCACCGTGCTGGGAAGCTGGCTCCGAGATGCCTCCATGCCGTCGGGCGAGTTGTCTGGCCACAGCCACACCATTCCCTGAGCCACCAAGAGCGGTACTGCCTTGGCGCAGGCCCGACCCGAGCGCTCAGCGACTGCCTTGATCTCCGGCTCGGCTTGCGGGATATTCACGCAGCCCCCTTGCCCACTGAATGACCAGCCATGGTAAGCGCATTGCAAGTTTCCGCGCTCGTCGATGCGGCCTTCTGAGAGGGGCGCGAGGCGGTGGGGACATTGGTCCTCGAAGGCGTGCCACGTCTTGTCATGGTCCGCCCATATTACGAAGAGCTTGCCTAACAGTTCGACCTGCGTGGGGCGGGCAGGATCCAAGTCGTCGAGGAAGGCCATCGGGTACCACTGTCGCCACCAGTCGATCGGAGCCCCACTGCCGTGACCGGGGCCAAGCGGTTGCAAGGACCCAGACGAGGACGGCGCGTTTGTGAGGGATGATGATGAGGTGGTCGATGAAGGAGGCATCGGGGAAACAGGCGTGGGTGCAGGTTGCGCGACTGTGGCAAAAGGTCCGACAGCGTGGGGAGGTTGGGGTGGTGATGTCTTGGCAGGCAACACGCATCGGAAAAGTGGACTACCCGAGGGCGTAAAAAATGCTGTGATGGGTGAGGCGATTGTACCAACGACCACAAGAAGACGCAGAAACATGAAGCACGCCATGCTGCAAAGGTATAAGGTTGCTCAGGTCAGGAAATGAGGACGACGAGGTAGTTGCCTGTTCTCTTCTGCGTTGTCCGTGTCTCAAGGCGAGGCGAGGTAAATTTTCTGTTAATCGACTGCCTGTCGAATCAATAGTACGGACCACAGTGAGAAGAGCTACGAGTTACAAGCAAAAGACAAAGAATGAAACCCCTATGGGAATGACCTCGCTTGCGTGTTCGTATCGTCAGGTCTTCTTTATCGCCGGGGGGGTCTATCTAGCTTGTGGACCGAGATCGAGGAGGCAAGCTTCTTGTGGACCGAGATCGAGGAGGCTAGCTTCTTGTGGACCGAAACTAAGGGTCGACGCCAATTGTGGACCGAATAGCGAGGAAGGAAAGCTCATTGGCTGCTTCTGCACCGTTGATGCCTGTCGTTTTCCTCCCCGTGTGTCGTAGAGCCAGAGCATCGACGAGCGACTTTGCCTATAGCGGTACCCGTGCACTCAATCCTTCTTTGTTCTCGGTGGCTGGACACTGACTTGTACTTGTGGTTGCAGGCATCTTTTGTTTGTGCACAACGGATGGAGGGGAGGCTAGCAGGGATGGGAGATGATGGAGTAAGCGAAGCCTCGATGCCTAGGCTTCATGTCTCGTCGAGGAAAGAACGCCTGTCTGATTTTAAAGCATAATCTTTCTGCAGTTTAGACTTGGGCAGCGTGTATGGCAAGCTGTCGGCCCTGAATTGATTGCGTCTCATTTTGCTTTATCTCATGTATGTCACCCTAAAATTCTCGCCTCGTGTCCGCCACAGGTGGCTTGCTCTTGTCTAGGCAACTATGAAGCTCATTCTGGCCACAAAAATCGTCAATATCCCTGAAGGAGGTACGTTACGCTGAAGCCATTTTTTGTGCGGCGAAGTGGTGGAGAGTGGGACTGAAAAACGCAAAGAATCGAGGTCCCTGTGAGAGCATTGCGTGAATGGATAATGGCCCCAAGTAAAGCGACGTTGCAAACGAAGTCTGGTTCGTAGTAGTTAGATTGTTGTCATTTAGAAATGGCTGACTGTCCTAGCCTCACTTGCTGTGGCGAGGTTGGCAAGGGAGTCGGTGGCTTAAAATCTTGACGGCTGAAGCATGAGGGTGCGCCTTGCCTGCCATGAGGTCAAGTAGGAGGACCACCGCTTCAAGGGGATGCTCCCTCCTCCGATTTAAGGGTGTCAACATGTGAAAAGGCCACTAATACGTCATATCCGCACTTTTGGCTGGCTAATACCCTCTCATAACCATCCTGCTTGACGTCTACCGTCTTCCCCCGCCTCTCACATATGGCAGTGACGCTGCACATCAAGTCTCGACATGTGACCGTTAAAGGTCCCCGTGGAGAGCTCTCCCGTGCATTCAAACATCTGAACATCGCCTTCGAGCTCGTGGGCGGAAACAAAGACAAGGGGACGAACCCGAAGAAGCTGAAGGTCGACTTGTGGTTCGCCAACCGCAAGCAGCTCGCCACCATCCGCACCGTCTGCTCTCACATCGAGAATCTGATGACCGGTGTGACTAAGGGCTTCTTGTACAGAATGCGCTTTGTCTACGCAC
Organism: Microchloropsis gaditana; assembly: GCF_000240725.1. Classification (NCBI taxonomy): domain Eukaryota; class Eustigmatophyceae; order Eustigmatales; family Monodopsidaceae; genus Microchloropsis; species Microchloropsis gaditana. The sequence continues at coordinate 7,426 of NW_005803452.1, forward strand.
ATTTCCCCATCAACGTATCACTGACGGACAAGACGGTGGAAGTCCGCAACTTCTTGGGGGAGAAGCGTGTGCGACGCGTGGAGCTGCTGCCAGGGGTCGAGTACGTGCGCTCCTCGGATGTCAAAGATCAGATCGAGTTGAAAGGAAACGACCTAACGGCGGTGTCCCTGACAGCCGCCCGCATTCAGCAATGCACGACGGTCAAGCGCAAGTACGTTCTCGGGGGTTGGTGAGCGACAGGCATCCTCTGCTCGCGCCTAGGCTGGGGATGTACAGGCATCGTCTGCTCGCGCCTAGGCTGGGGATGTGCCGTGTCTTGTGTCCCGGGCACCTTGGCTTCGCTTTTGGGATTTCAGAGTCAAAGTGCACATAATGGTCGCCTGTGTTCACCCGCCCTTCCCTCTACCCTCCCTTTTCGCCCGCAGGGATATTCGAAAGTTCCTGGACGGGATCTATGTCTCTCAGAAGACCCATATTGTCACCGCATAAGGCCAACGCGCGAGGATGGGAAAGCCTGTATCGTACCTAAGTGGCAAGAAAGGGGATGCACAACCTCTGAAACGTCGGTGCTCAAGGCAGGCATCTGCATGCGAGTGAGGGTCTCCGCTGGATGGGAGCACCTGGGTGTCTCTGACCAAAGAGAAGCAAAGCGTGGGAGGGAGGGAAGCATAAGGACAAAAAAACTCTTTTTTCACGATTGCTACGATTGGGGTTTTAATCTCGTTGCTGATGCTGCCAAAATTTATTTTTTGATGGATGGGGTTGCCGATTCTTTCTTAAGAGTCGTGACGAAAGAACCCAGGATTATGACCTACAAGTAACCGCCGATGGCATGTCAATAGCCTTTTTGAGGATGTCCGGGAATGATTCGCCTTTCCATATATCCTTCGCATGAGACATGCTGCGGATTGCTGTTCCCACAGCTCACGGCTCTGTGGTTTTAACACAACGAAAATCACGCGACAGCGAGAAACTCCAAAGAGTCGTCTAGCGAACCCCTTCACCCGCACGTCCACGCACTTAGGCAAGCTGCTTCTAGACGATACAATCAAAACGCTTCAACATACAGAACATCGAGCGACAGGGAACGGCGCGCTTACACCCCTTGTCTTTGAAACTATAATGAAACAGAACGCCTCCCGCTTTCCTCCCCTGCCTCCTCCTGCCCTTGCTGAGACTTTAAATCGTGTTCAGGTTCTTGTCGCCGCCCACCACCCAGTCCTCCGGCCCCGACGCGGGCACCACCCGGATCACGTTCGCGACGCCGGGGGAGCCAAAGGGCAAGCCGGCAGTCACCACCAGGAGGTCGTCCGGCCGATTTGCTAGGCCCTTGTCCTTCGCCACCGAGCAGATTTTGTGCAACACGTCCGGGAAGGTTTCATGCTCCGCGCGTGTCTCCACAGCGGCCGGGTATACGCCCCAGGTCAAGGCTAAGGACCGCGCCGTTTCGATTTCCGGAGTAATAGCCAAGATGGGCACCCCCGGCCGGCCCATGGAGGCACGGAGCACCGTCGTCCCCCTCGCGGTGAAGACGACCAACGCACAGGCCCCAATCGTGGCGGCGATTTCTCGGGCCGCGTTCGTGATCGCGTCCGTGGCGGATTTCTCAACACGGTTCGGGTTGGAGCGGGCCAGGTTCTTCCGGTAGGCTTTATCTTCTTCCACCCTCAGGATGACCCGTTGCTGCATCATCACCGCGTCCACGGGGTACTTCCCCGCCGCCGACTCGGCGCTCAACATGATCGCATCCGCACCGTCATAGATGGCCGTGGCCACGTCCGAGGCCTCTGCTCGCGTAGGGGTCGGGCTCTCAATCATGGACTCGAGCATCTGCGTCGCCACCACCACGGGGCGCCCGTACTTGCGACACTTGTCAATAATTTGTTTCTGGATCACAGGCACGTCTTCCGGGCGCATTTCCACGCCCAGATCCCCGCGAGCCACCATAATTCCGTCTGAAAGCATAATGATGTCATCCACCACGCCTTCCTCGACCGCCGAGGGCTTCTCGAGTTTGGCCATAATTTTGGCCTTGTTTCCCACCAGCGTACGGAGCTCCGCTATATCTTGGGCTTGCTGCACGAATGACAAAGCCACCCAATCGACGCCGATAGACAGGGCGAATTCCAAATCCTTTCGGTCCTTGGGCGTCAGTGGGGAGATCGGGAGGACCACGGAGGGCGTGTTCACTCCCTTGCGGTTCGAAAGCGCCCCCCCCACATTCACCAAGGTATCCACATAGCCCTCGCCTTTGCCGCTGACGGTCATGCGAAGCTTGCCATCGTCCAGAAGGAGCGTGTCTCCCACTTGAAGCGTGTTGATGATCTCTGGGTGCGGTAGGTTCACGCGCGCGGCGTCACCAGGCTCGTCACTCAAGTCGAACCGGAGGCTTGGCCATCCACCAAAATGACCTTGTCGTGATCGAAAGTCCCCACTCGAAGCTTGGGACCCTGCAAATCAGCTAAAATAGCAATAGGGTGGTTGTACTTGACCTCCAATCCACGGATGATATCAAATAATGCCTTTTTCTCCTCATGCGCGCCGTGCGAGAAATTGAGGCGGAAGACGTCCACGCCCGCCAGAAACAATTTCTCAATCATCTCTTCGGTGTTCGAGACGGGTCCCAGCGTGGCCAACTGCTTCGTGCTCTTCGTCCATCTTCGTTGCTCCGACAGCTTGCGCTTGTATTCGTTGTCGACGTCCGGATGGGTCACCATGCGGAGGGGCCTGGAGCGAATCCCGCGGATGCTGCTAATTCTGCTTTGGCTCCCAGCGCGAGCCGCCTGAGTACATGGTCGAAGAGGCATCACGAAAGCAGTACTTACACTCGCGCATATTACCAGAGTGGCCAAAAAGAGGGTCTGCATCTTGTTCGAAGGCAGCAATGCGCGTACGTACTCCTGGCTCGCTTTGCGTTAACTCCACAAAAAGCTCCCTTGAGACACACAGCCGACTGACCCTGATTCACAAAAAAATAGCAAAAATGCCCGTCATCAATTTACTTCGTCAGGCCCAACTTTTAAACAACGAGCCCTGAAAAAATGCGTTTCACACGACAGGATGCTATGCCCTATGCTCCTCTCCCTCGTGCCGCGGGAGGTGGCTGCAACACGGGATAAATCCTTGGCGTTCGGGAAAGAAGAGGGCGAAAGAACCCCTGAGAAACCCGGTAGGCCACTCGTTCATCGGCAAGTATAAAGGACTATTTGTTGCCCAAAGACACGGCCGGTACATGCCCCCACAAGCACCAAGGCGCCCGGCAGCCTGCGCCGACGAGACATAGAATCGCCCAGCCGGGTGCCGCGTAGCCCCACGCGTCACGCGAGCGTCGTGAACGGATCGGAACGGTCCCCGCCCCCGTGACCGGCGGAGGCGCGCGGACGGCTGTGGTTCGGGTGCCCGGGGGTCGCAAGGTTGTTGGAAGCAGTATTGGGTCTGTTGTTTGTCTTTCAGCGATTGCAAGCAGGAGCAGGCATGGAGTAAAAATAACGTATGGCGCGCGTGGCTTGTCGAGAGAACCTCCTCAACCCGCAGAAGACCCTTCAGTACAACATCGCCGAATAAAAAACAAAACGAAGAAACGGAGAAAAGTCCTTTTACTATTATAGAAAAGGTCCCAGAAGAGTGCAAGATCCCGCTTCTAAAAAAATCGAAAGAGCAATTGTTTGGAGGAGTGAGAATGTTAGTGAAGTCTCATCCATATATCTTGGTTTTTAATCTACCCCTCAGAGCCCCCTTTGTCCTTTCCTCAAGCCATGGCCAGCAAGTTCACCATGGTAGACCCCGCCCAAGGGGATGACGTTTACCAGCACATGGCACAGACAGTCAATGATCGAATGGGTAAGGCTGTGGAAGAACTGCGACAAAAGAATGACGAGCGGACAGCCGCATCGCAAAGTGGGGCTTCGATGCCCGATGAGGATACATCGGTAGACGGGCCTACAGGCAGCGCGTATAGACAAGTCGAAGCACGAAAGCGTGCACAGCAGCATCGAGCTCAGGCGCGAATAAGGAAGTCGAAGGAGCAAGCTGTCGATGCCGCGCGGCAAGAAGAAATCGTGCAAAAATTGCAGGAGTCACACCTGCTTTCTGATGAAGAGGATGACGAAGCAGAAGACAGCTTGGACCCTGAATTTAAACTCATCCGAGAAAGACGCCTTGCTGAATTGAAAGCTCAGCACCAAGAAAAGGTCGACAACATGAGCAAAGGTCACGGGCAGTACCGTGAGATCACTCAGGATGAGTTTTTGCCGGAGGTGACAGGCTCCCGTCGCGTCCTCGTTCACTTCTATCATAAGGACTTCATGCGGTGCAAGATCATGGACAAGCATCTTGCTTCCTTGGCTCCCACACACGTTGAGACCAAATTCCTCAAGATTAATGCCGAGAAGGCCCCCTTCTTTGTGGGCAAGCTGCACGTAAAAATCCTTCCCACTGTAATCTTTTTCAAAGACAGCATCGCGGAGGAGCGCCTGCAAGGCTTTGAAGGGCTGGCAGACGGACAACCCAAGGGGGAAGAAGATGAGTTCCCGACGGCCAGAGTAGCAGCGCGGCTGGGTAAGCTAGAGGCGATCGACTACACGGCGCCACCCACCCTGGACGAGCTTCGCCGATTCCATTTGAGCCAGCACGCCGCCATCCGTGGTGGCACCGCGACAACTTGTGATGACGACGAGGATCTGGACGGGTGCCTGTCAGACTGAACTCTGGCGGGACAGAGGGGAGCGAGAAAGTGCAGTTGCACTTTTGTTTTTATAAGCGAGTACGGCTCAAGTAAACGCAGGGAGAACACATATTCACAACACCACGTGAAAGAAATTAAGACAAGCGCCGTCAAATGACCAGCCGACGCATACGCTCGGGCATTACCTCTGTGGGCTTTCCTTCTCATGTGGCAATCTATTCTACACGGACCACTCATTCTACTCTTTGACTTTCATGACCCAGATAATATCAAAATCCTATCTTACAGGCTTGGGTCGAAAAATGAATGCTGGGCCGTGGCTTTGATGCGCCAAACCGGAGGGAGGCTCGAAACTCTCCCTGGTCCTGCTTGCTTTGATCCTGCTTTTACTGCGTGTTCGCTTTCTAGTTTATATGTAACTGTCGACTACAGATCGGTCTAATGCCCTCCTGGACGGAGTAAGGAAAGTCGGCCAAGATCGCACTTTCCAATATCAACTATTTACATAAACCAAAACCTTTACGTTCTTCCTGAATCAGTATTATTATGCGTGAAATTTATCAACACTAACCAATCAAATCCTCCCCGTTTTCAATTTTTGGTCCGTCGGATGACCCTTTCTCTCCCTCCTCATCCTCCCCCAACCCCTCTTCCCCTCCATCCTCCTCCCCTTTTATCCCTGCCGCAGCGGCCCCCTCAACAATACTCCTCAGCTGGATTTCAAAGGGACTTTCCCCCAGGGGGACCTCGCACGTGCCCCCGTACTCCTTGGGAAGGAACTCGGCGTCAATGTACTCGAGCATGGCGCCCTGGCGGACGGCCCCTTCGTCCAGAAAGACGATCTTCTTGCGCGTGTCCTCGTTGAGCATGGGCTTGACGAAGCGGAAGATCAGGTTAAACCAGCCGGGGACAAAGAGGATCAGCGTCCTGCACGAGCGGGCGGGGTAGTGGGTGGACGTCAGGCCTACAGCCATCTTGGCGACATTGACCACCTCCCCCGTCACGTCCGCGAGGGAAACCCCCTTCAGGTCCAAAACCAGGGTGACCCTGTCGCTCTGTTCGGGCTGGAGGACCCCCCAGAGGAACTCTTGCTGCAGGATGACATGCTCGGTCAAATCGGAGAGGCTGACACCTTGACGCAGCAGCTCACCCACCTGGAGTCGCCCCAACAGCTCGTAAAAACAAACGTGACCCTCCTTGTCTCGGAAGTGGAATGCTTGCGGGTAGTGACGCTTGATCAGCGAGAACTTTGGGTGGGGCTGGGCAAGGATCTGGTCGACCTGGTGGGAGGCCCGCCATGCCTGGGTCCTGGCCCATCGGGCCCGGGCCTTGACCTCGTCTCCCTTTTCTGCTTCTAGAAAGGTAGGGGGAACGGGGGCGGGGGAAGGGAGGCCGGCGGGAGAGATGGCGGCAGCATCGAGGGGGGGGCGCCAGTCGAGCACGAGGAGCTCCCACTTGTCGAAGAGCATGGTGGCCGGGAGACCGTCGCGTGCTTGGGGACGCTTCAACGACGACGCGAAAGAAGCAGGGGTCGCGCCCGCTGGGACCGGTGGGGCTCTGGGGTCGGGCCGGGACCGACGCAGCAGCCATTGTAAGCCGGCGTAGAGGACGCAGGCCAGTGAAAAGGCGAGGGCGGTGTCTTTGCGTGTGGCAAGACGGGCCAGGAGAGGGGCCGGACCTGCGGGTCCGCCCGGAGCAAGGAGGGCCTCGAGGAGGAGGAAGAGGGCCGCGTGGACGAGAAGAGGACAATCCCGAGGCAGCCTGCGGGCGAGCGAGGCCAGGAGCGCGTTGCACGTGAGGGGCGCAAGACGGGAGGAGGCGGAAAAATTAGGGCCGGCGCTTGTGGCAGACAGCGTGGCCCCTGGGAAATGGCGGCGAGGGTCCAAGGCTGCAGTCTCAGTCCGCACGAGTCGTACCAGCAAGTCCACATCCTCGCCCTCGATGCCCTTGGTCGGCAGCCACACCCCGGACGGCTCCCGTTCGAAGCCCCTGTCCTTCTCCTCCTCCCCCATCTCGGTCCACACGCAATGTCCCTGCCGCATCTTTAGACGGCTCCCGTTAGAGAGCGTGACGCGGAGAAGGCAACCTTCGTGGGCCGCGGCCGTGTGGTCCTGGCACGAGGGGGTGACGAAGCTCACAGTCTGGCCCCAGGGGACGCGGTGGTGGTGGCTTCGGCTGAGGAAGTGCCGGTGCCCATGGCTCATGGAGGTGGTGAGGGTGATTTCCGAGATGTGCGGTGGCGCGTGCTCGATGTCGAAGTTGAGTTCCTATGTAAGAGGGGGAGGGGCATGAGGTTTGCGAGGGCGCTGGCAAACGTGCTCGCCGCATCTCCGACTCCTGCGCCCACTCGTCGCCCGCCTACGCCTCTCTCCCTCCCTCCTTCCTTATTTCCCTCCCTCGCACCTGGCCACGACCCAAACAGTTGAGGAAGCCGCCGACGGCGTCGATGGAGTCTCGGCGCAGGGCACTGAGGGCGACGGCCTCCGTCTTCAGGCCGCGCCGGGTGGCGAGTTGGAGGCGGATATTCGTGTCCCCGTAGAGGACGTCGCTCCCGAGCATGTCCTCGCGGGGCGGGAGCAAGGCGACGCTCATTTCCCCCTGTCCCGGGATCAAGAGGGAGAGGAGGTCGAGAAAGACAAGGCACACAGGGGACAGACAAGCGAGGGCTCCCGCTCCCAGGCCCTGGCCCGCCCCTTAGCCCCTCCCTCCCACCCACCTTGGTCCCCCGCGGCTTCCGACGGATGTGCTTCCGCCCTCTAAAGTGGCACATCACGTTGTCCTCCTCGTCGACTAAGAGCAGCTCCTCTCCATACCGCACCGTCTCCCCCTCCCTCCGCTGCCCGCCCCCCGCCGCGTCCTCCACTCGAAAGTACGCCTCCCGGACATGCCACCCCCTCCCGCTCTGGTAGGGGGGTAGGACGAAGAAGGTGTCGTTCATGCCCACGTTCAGACGGCCCCCCTGCGGCAACGCGCCCTGGATCCGCCGGAGGTCTCGAGCCGCGTATCCCAAGAAGCCCCCCCGCTCCCGGTCCACAGGCCGCCCTGGCTCCAATTCCTCCTTCACCCACAGGCGGATCACCGCCCCAAAGCGCACGGGCTGGGAGACGGGCAGGGCGGTAGTGCTCGCCAGCATCTCCTCCCGCACCGAGGTGGGGTCCTCGCGAGGTGTGGGAAGGGCCAGGGAGAATTCCGGGACGCGCGTCTTCCACAGCAGCTCCTTCTCGCGCAAAAAAGCAGAGCTTGGACTCACCGCAGCGGCCGGTGGACCATTGTGTAAAGCCTCCACGGCACGGCGGGAGGGAGGTGGGGTGGAGGAAGGGGGGGAACCCAGCGCTGGATTGACAGCCGTGGCAGCTCGCGCACCCCGAGGCGACGACGGCCCCGCCTCTTCTTCCTCCTGCTCGCCGCCCCCGCGACATTGTTCGGGCTGCTGTGGGTCGCGCCGCAGGTACTGTCGCTGCTGCAGCTGCTGCTCCGCCTCCGGCTCCAGCTCTTCTTCCTGAGGGGCAGGGCCGCCAGCTAGCAAGTGCGTCGTCCCTTTCTTTCCCGATTTTGGCATCGTCGCTGCCGCCGATGCTATCGTGGGTGGTAAATTCGGGCAATGTGGTGCATAGGTACTCCTGGACATGAATGACAAGCGCTGCGGACCGATAATGAGACCTTGTGGGTGGTTGCCGGGCAGATGGTGAAGTTGGGAGTTGTAGCAAACGGGGGAGCTCGGCGACGACAGTGAAGGTGGGCTTGATGCTGACGAGGCCAGAACCACAGACGGGTCTACTGCATGGAAGTCTCTTGATGCACAGGCTTGGTCTGACGGGCTGCGGCAGGGGCTGCCTGTCGGGGTGGAGGCAGGAGAGACAGCATCGGACCCCCCCAGGGCCACGAGCTTTAGCAAAGGGGGGGAGTCCTCGCACCGCCCATGCATCTCCAGATCGGTCGCAAAGCTACCAATGGTTGTGGATTTCTTCGTTTTTTCGTGACTTCTGAGTATACCCGCGGGGGTCGTGCGCTGCGAGGCACCAGGTGGCAGCTGTCCAGCCAGGTAAGGAGGTAGTCTGGAAGGATTCTCGTGCAGACTGGCACACCTGCCTTTTTGGCCATAAGCATGGCTTACATTTCGCCCTCTAGAAATATTGCGAGATATGGGGAGTGAAAATGGTGCCCCAGCACGACATAAGCTTGAAAAACTCGAGAGGCAAACGCGTCCCTTACCCTCCTGTGATCTCCATCGCCGGGCCCTCGGCTGTGACACCAGGCTTGGTTTCAAACCCTTCCATGGAAACCGAAATTTTGCTTCCCACACCCCTCCGCCTCTTTATCTGCATGGTTTACTCCTGTACGTGGGTGTAATACGGCGTTGAGTGGAGAAGTCACGGTGTATGGCCATTCCCGCAGGCCTTCAAAGGAAGACGTCACGACTGGCGAGCGGAGGGACTCTCTGCGGCCATGCTTGTTTATCGCCTGGATGCAACCAAAAAATGTCGGACGAGACCGCTCGCTGTCCCTGCCCATGTCCGTGCACGTTGAGGAAGTGCGAAGGAGATGCCGCAAGTACGCGCATGGGCACGTTTTGAAGTATATCGTGGGAGTGAGGTCTCAGTGACCGCCGGCGTCGGGATTGCTGCGTGGTGACGGCCGTGTCTTTTCTATCTCTTTATGATATTATCGTCTTGCCAAGCTTTCATGCGGGCTGGCTCCCCACGACGGCAAAAGCACCAACCCAGTTCGCAGATTTAAATGATGGCACGGTCGAGTGTTCGTAAACATGTTTGCCATCTGTGTGGTTATCTCAGGGGTCTTGGGGGGGACAACTAATGAAGCTTCGTGCAGCCAAAAGAAGCCCACACTCATGTCGTTCAGTGTACCTCTTGGGATTCCTTTGTATCTAGGTGTCTCCCTTGGGCGTGGCCGTAAAAGTCACCATGACGGCCTCATGGAGCCTCAGCAAACGGTGTTGGAGGAGGCAGGCTCAAAAAAGACAGCCGGGCTTCCTGCACGTTGCCTTGGACGGGTTCACGCGCTACCAAGTCCTGGCCGGCTTGGCTCTCCTTCACGTCGGCATTCTCCTCCTTTTCCAGTGGCAAGTGCCCGACGCTTACATGGTGAGTGGGCCGAGGTGGGGCGTTTAGGAGGCAAAGGACTGCACGAGAAAAGGAGTCCTGGTTCCTCCTCCTAATCTCCTCCTCATCAATTGCCGTATTCCACCCAGGACGAGCTTTTCCACGAGAGGCAAACACGGGCTTACTGCCAGGGTCGATTTGGTAGGTACCTCGATTCTGTAATATTTTAGCGGGAGTGCGAGGCCTCTTGTCTTGACCGAAAACGTGTTGGCGGCGAGTAGGCGAGCGCGGCGTCCCTGCCTTTCCGTCTCGCGTACTGTGGCGCGTACCCCCTGTTTGCTCATCGACCTTACCGTCGTCTCCTTTTCGCACCGCAGACGTATGGGACCCGAAGATTACGACCCCCCCGGGCCTCTACCTACTAGGCGCGGCCCTGGTCCGCAGCATAGAAAGCGTGCGCCGCCTCATGGGCGTGGGAGGGATCCCCCTGTGTGCGGACGACGGCCCATCTCTCGTCCCGTACTTGAGACCGTTGAGCGCTGCCTTCAATCTGGGGTCCTTTATGCTGCTGCAGGCCATCTTCTACCGGGTGCAGCAGCTCAGCAACGGGGAGGCGCTCGCGCAAGCCTTGAATTTGAGCCTTTACCCCGTGATCTTTTTCTTCGGCTTTCTGGACTACACGGATGCCGCCTCGCTCTGCGCGGTGCTGGGCATGTACTACCTGGCGCGGCGGCAGAGGCACGTGCAGGCGGCCGTGGTGGGAGGGGCGAGCTTGCTCCTGCGCCAGACCAACGTGATCTGGGTCTGCTTCGTGCTGGGAACGAGCATCGTGGAGGACCTGCAGACCGCCTTCTTGAAGAGGGACTACTACTACCCGACCACGCCCCTGGCGGGCCACAGCGCCAAGGGCCAGCTCTCAGGAACGGGGAGCACGGCCTCCGGGACGGGCGGGCTCTTTTTCGCCGCCGCCGGCCCCAAACCCAACCTGCCCGATCCCAGCGAGCCCCTCTCCTTCTCCCTCCTCCTTCAGTTCGGCGTGTACCTGCTTCGGTCCCTCCCGTCCCTCCTCCGGCGGTTCTGGCCGTACGTCCTCGCCATCCTCGGCTTCGCGGGCTTCTTGGCCTGGAACGGGGGCCGGGTCGTGCTCGGGGACGCCGGCCACCACGTCCCCACCTTCCACGTGGCGCAGTTCGCCTACTTCCTCCTCCTTGCCGCCTGTGTCCACCGGCCCCTCTTTCTGGTCCCCGGGGTGTGGGAGCCGGCAGAGGGCGACAAGTGCAGCGCGATAGAGGGCTTCGGGCGGTGGCTGCGGTCGGGGGCGGGGACGGGGGGGGGGCTGCTCCCTGGCATGTTTGTCTTGGCACTGGCCGGCCTGGTGCTGCACCGGTTCACCCTCTCCCACCCCTTCCTCCTCGCCGACAACCGGCACTACGTCTTCTACCTTTGGCGGCGGGTCTTCCAGAGGTACCCCTTTGCCAACCTCTTTCTCACGCCCCTGTACGCGTTGGCAGGGTGGTGGCTGACCACTCGCGTTTACCAAGGGAGTGGTGCGAGTAGAAGAAGTAGCAGTTTGACCGTGCTGGTTGTGGGCGTGGCCGTTGCTCTGGTCCTGGTGCCAGCGCACCTCTTGGAGCCCCGCTACTTCACGTTGCCCCTCGTCATGACCCTGTTGGAAGCGCCGCCTCGCTCGCACACGTCCCTGCTCCTTTCCACTGTTTTGTTCGTGTTTATCGATGCTTTGACTGTGTATGTGTTCTTGTATCGGCCCTTCTTGTGGGGCGACGGGAGTGTGGCGCGGTTCATGTGGTGAGGGGGCGGTTTGTATAGAGGCTTGGGAGCCGGGGGTGGAGGAAAGGCGCCACTACGAGTGTGTCTCCTCGTCAAAACAGGAGGGATCGACAGATAATAAATATTCAAACAATGTGGGTCGGTAACGCGCAAGAGTGTCCTGATACAGAGCCTTGGACTTGCTTTGGTCCTGGATTTGGAGGAGGATGCGGATTTGGATCGTTCATATGGTCTCTTGGGACGCAAGTGGCTGACAATTTCGGTACTTTTTTCATTACTTTACTTTGAAAAGATGCTTTACACACATCAGTCAATTGATGAGCCCCAAAATCCTTACACTTTGATTTTCCTTTTTCTGTCACGACCCTGTCCGGTACTCCCATTCGCTTTCCTTTTTCCCCGAGTCCCTGCATCACCTTGGCTCTCGCTCTTCTCCCTCCCTTGCTCCACGGATTTCTCAACCACTTCCTGAGGACCGCGCCTCCGGACTTGGGAGCCCCTCGACGTGGAAGGAGTGGGTGTGTCCATGGACGCAACGGCCCTTGTTCCGACTCGAGTCTGAGCGCCCTGCCTCCTTCCTGATCCCTCCCTCGGGGCACGCAGCGGTCGAGCGGACGGCGTCGATTGCTCCGCCGGGGGTGCCTTCTTCTTGGCATTCTTGGCTTTCCCTTTCGCAGCCTGCGAGGGGGAAGAGGACGAGGTAGCTTGCGTGCTTAACTCCTCCGCCTCCCCATCGCCTTCCTCCCCCGATGCGGACGAGGAGGAGGAGGACGTGCTCTCCGCATCCTCCTCGCTCTCGCCCTTCTTCCCATCCTCCCTTCTTTCTGGGACCCAGCTTTCCTTCTGTATGCCCTCCTCCGGTCCAGGGGTCGACGGCAGCGCCAGTGACTGCGTTTGCGGCCTTGGTCCCTTCCCCTCGCTCGCTTCCTCAGCCGGGAAGGGAAATAGCACCTGCAGCCCGCTCAGGGTGTAGTCAATCAGGTAGGCCCCCTGAATCAGCCGATCTGCCCTGGCCAGGTGCCTTTCGGTGTAAGCAAGGAGGCCTCCCAGAAGACTTGGCTGGGAGGCGCAGCATTTCTTCAGACGAGCATGCGGGAGCAAGCGGAGGAGGGCGTGCAGGATGGTTTGAGCTATCATGGCGTGCTTGGCGTTCGTATTCCATTCCCGGACGTAGCCCAGGACCTGCAGGATGTCCGCGTCTCCCCACTGGAGGATGTAGGGATCCAGGGCAATGGAGAGGGACGAGGTGGGGGAGAGGGAAAGGGTGTCCGTGGAAGCGGAGGGGGCGGCTTCGAGGATATCCTGGAGGACTTTCAGCAGCCGGTAGGGTCGGCCGAGCTCCAGAGCCAGGCGCACAGCCTTCGATGGAGGGAGAGTGGAAGGGCGGAAGGAGGTGGGTGATTGTGCAAGGTAATGACCAGCGACACGAAAGCGGGGCCCGAAAGAAGCACGGGGCGGAGGACAAGGGGCAAGGCTTCATGTGGGCGTGATCGTACGGAGAGCGTCAAGAAGAAGACAGCTCCCGTCATCGCTGACCACGCCTGCCGCAAGCCACCTGGAGGATGGCTGCTGCTCCTCTGGCACGGTATTTATGCCCAAAACCCTCGCAGCGAGGCGTACGGGTGGGTGATAGGGCGTGCGAAACCTTGCAGCTGGAGACACTTGTTAAGTCACGTCATGCCCGTACACATCACCTCGTCAATTCCTTCCCTCCCACGCCACGCAATGAGAGTGCCCATGAAACTTACCTTGAAGTAATCTTTGCGAGACACCGCATTTTGCAGCGACTGTTCCTTCTCCACCATCGCCTCGGCCGCCCGCAGGGCCTGCTCCTCCTCCTCCAGCGTGACATCCTCCCACACATTCACGGCCGAGTCCCCACCACCAGTCACTGCCTGACGTCCGTCTGGGGAGAGGGCTAGGGCCCATACCCGCTCCTCGTGCCCGTCCATGGTCGCCTCGCACTGCTGCGTGTGCACCGTCCACAGCTTCAACAGTCCGTCCGCCCCCGCCGAGAGGACTTGCAGCCCGCTCCTCAGAAAGGTGGCGGCCAGCACCGAGGCCGTGTGCCCCTCCAGAGAGCGCAGGCAGGAGAAGTCCGTTAACGACCACAAACGAACGGTCTTGTCCCCGCTTCCCGTTACCACGCAGCGATCCACAGGCGAGAACTCGACGCACCAAACGCCCCGCTTGTGGCCCTTCAAGACCCCCACCGCCCGCAGATCTCGAGCCTCCCAGAGCTTCACGGTCTTGTCCTGCGAGGCGCTGGCGACCAAGGCGTCGTTCGGACTCACAGCCAGCGCGTTGATGTCCTTATCATGGGCCAGCACACTCGCCGATGCCTCAGTGGTCGACGGCACAGACGGAGCTCCTGCGCTCCCTTTTCCCTGACCGTGCTCCTCGACCTTGCCATTGGCCTCTTTCTGTCGCAAATCCTGGTGTCTCGCCGGCTTGGGGGTAGGAGGAGCCAAGAGCCAACGCTTCAAGGTTCGGTCGGCACCCGCTGAGTAAGCCACAGCTGCCCCCCCCGGTTTCCCCGACGCGAGAAGCTGGTAGGCCGCCTTTTTCCGCCCCACGGCCACCGCACTCACAGCATCGGTGTGCCCTTCGTAGCGCCGGACACAGCGGCCCGCCACACACTCGCTATCTCCGTCCTGCCCTTCCTCCAGGCTCTCGGCGGGTCCGAGCTGCCACAAGCAGACAGACCGATCCTTGCTTCCTGTCACCACCCACCGGCCGTCTGGACTCACGTCCACCGCCAGCACCGTCTCGGTATGCTGCCCCTCCAGCAGACACTCACAACTCAAATCGTCCAAACGGAAGACGCGGACCTGCGGGCTATTGCTCGCAACCACCACCCGCCTCCCATCCCTCCCGCCTCCCAGGCCCGGCAGGTATTTCACCGCGATCACCTGGTCATTGTACCCGACCACCACCCGGGACGGCGCCAAATCCCCGCCTCGGAGCCACTGGAGGTTGTGGTCTGTAGTCACGGCAAGGAGCTGGGTGGGACGTCGGCGGCCTCCTCTCAAAATGCCGGAGAGGCCACGCGGGCACGTGTCTCGGGGAGCTTGCTCCGCCACACACCGGACAACCAGGCCCTTCGCAAACGGATCCGTCTTGGGCTCATATTGGAAGACGCGCACTTTGCCCTTGGCACCCGCCAGGACAAATACCCCCTTCCGAGGGGGGGGCGCCGTCCTGTCCCCCCCGCCCGCCTTGCGACCGGCACCCCGCTTTGTATGCCGCATCGCGTGCAAGCTATCCAGCTCCGCCTCCGTCCGCCCGCCCCCCGTACTCCG
>NW_005803451.1:0-22195 GCF_000240725.1 Microchloropsis gaditana
GGCCAGGTGGTAGATCTGGTCCACCTCCAGGAGGATGGGCTCCACCACGTCGTGGACGATGAGCATGAAGTGGGGGTGCCCGATCCAGTGCGCCACGTTCTTCTTCCGCCCCGTGAACATGTTGTCCACCACGATCACCTCGTGCCCCTCGGCCATCAGGCGGTCGACCAGATGGGAACCCACAAAGCCCGCCCCCCCCGTCACCAACACCCTCATCCTCTGGGACTCAGGCAGCGTTGCTGTGGGTGGAAAGACCTTGCCCCCCCAGCCTGCAGCTTGATGAGCCTTGTTCATCGCATTCACACGCTCATGCACCTGATGACCGATTTCGTGCTGTATGACGTCCCGCAGCGCTGCAGACATCTCATCGCTGCCGCCTTTATCAGACTTGTCCTCGTTTTTGCTCCCCGTGCCCACACCTCGCCCTCTGCTGCGATTGCATCGCACCTTTTTCACCACGATTCTGATTCCCGCATACTCCTCAATCAGTTGTGGCCATAAACATGCCACTCCCACAGTGAGCGCTGCCCCTCCCACTGCTGCCGCAGTCAACAGAGCAGCATATGGGGAGGACACTGAGGAGCTTGCTCGTCCCGACCCCCTTAGTGCATTTACCATAGATGCGCCCCTGTGCTGTTGGTTGTGGCACCGCAACGGCATACGCATGAGTATGTCAGTCATTTAATAGCAACATCGAGACATGTGTCACGAGTCCGGTCGTTTTTGCCCTACATTTCCAGAATCAGAGGTAAGAATCACGGGGCGCGAAGGTCATCATGACCTCCGCCTGAGCTTATTCCACAAATCAAATGACGACCAGCCTGTCACCTGACAGGCAATCGTACCTGAACCATCCGTGCCATACATGTGTGCCGTCAAATTAGGATTATAACACGAACCGTGACCGTCGGTGCTTGCTGGTCGCGGCTATTTTAAAGTGCTGTGTTCACTCGCTCGACGCGCCTGCTGCCCCTGCATGTTTGTTCTTCCTCCCCTGGTTGACCTCCCTCCAAGCCTCTTTCTGGCCGTGGCCGTCATCGATTTCTCTTCACACGTTTTATGTACACGCTTTTAGGGGGACAATGTCAGAAAGTCATGCTGGGCTGGACGGCAGGCCCGGCGCGTGTTACGGACACCGCGCGCCGTCCTTCGTCCCCACTGGTTTCCTGGAGAGTCTGGCAGAAACGCAGAGCACAAGCCGCTTCAATCTTTTGCTTTTGGAGCACGGGGAGGTGTACTTTGGTAAGTGTCGGCGGTTTTCTACATGTTGACGACACATTTGATTTCGTTACCATGAAGAAAAGGGCTGTTTACGCGTGCGTTGACGTTCTAGGGCTGGGAGGAAGCGTAGGGCGGGGCAATCGATGCAGAGATTTATCTATACATGGGAAATACTGCATAATTATAGAGATGAGTGAAGCTCCAGCCTCTGCCCTGCTTCAAATATTGCTGTCCAACTCTCGGCCTCCCGCTCACTGTTGCCCTGCTCGCTTTCCCTTGCCCCTCCCTTGCCTCCAGGAGACTACGCGGTCGTTCGCTTCCGACCCAAAGGTCGCTCTACGATCAAAGTGCCCGGCCGTCTCAAGGTCTCATCGCGGAGTCTTGTCTTCGACCCTGTCAACGATGTCTCCCAGGTGCGGCGCGCATTTCCTCCTTCTGCCCTTCCCTTCGTCTCCTCATTCCTATTGCAAGCACTGCCACTTTCTCCCCTTGCCTCCTCCCTTCCTGCCTCCCAGGCCTCTCGTCTCTGCTTGAGTTTGTTTCTTTTTCAAATAAGCTTGTCCGCCACGTGCATTGCGGAGCCCTCTCACCTGGCCCCTTGGCTCTACCCTGCCCCCCCCCCCCCCTTCCTCTTTACCGCCAGCCCCTCCTCCGATTCCCTTTCAAGCACATGACCCGGGTCCCACGCCATGCGCCTCATGGTATGGAAGCAGCGGAATGGTCCACGCTCACTTTTTCCTCCCCCTCCTCCTCCTTCTCCTCCTCCTCCTCTTCCCCCCCTCCCTCCTCCTCTCTGGACGGTCTCTTCGTCTTCTCCTGCGCCTGCGTCACCGAGATGAAGGCGAACGACCTGGTGGGGCCCTACCTGCAAAGGCAGAGCGGAGACCCTGACGCGGAAGGCCCGGACTTCATCTTCCGGCTCCAGCACACCCCTCTGGCGGACTTCTTGGCCCTGGTCGGACGCCTGTGCGAGGTGGCGGCGCGGTTGGTGAAAGGGGATGGGCCGGGCCTAGGCGCGGAGGAAGCGCTGTTGCGGCCCATTTTGGAGGAGCGGGAGCGGGCCTCGGGGATCTTTGATCCTGTCCAGCTCGTTGATTTCAGGTGCTGCTGTGGGGCCTGAAAAGGGGCAAGTGCCTGGAAAAGCTTCCGATGCGAGTTAACCTCCTTCATTTCCCCGTCTTTTTTCTGTCCCTCTCTCTCTCCCATCCAGAGAAAAGTTTATCCTCTCGGCCGCGGTGCCCGTGGACCGAATCTCCCCTCTGATCAAGAATCCCGGCGTCGTCATGCTCACTGACCGCCGCTTCTATTTCCAGCCCGCCGAGCTGAACAATGTGGGCATCTCCACCACCTCGTTGGCCCTGGCCTCCATCGTCCAGGTCTTCAAACGACGGTACATGCTCAGGCAAACCGGTCTGGAGATATTTTTTGCTGCGGCGGGAGAGGGAGGGACGGAGGGCGGGATGGAGGACGGGAAGGGGGGCGTTGGATGGGCGAGTGGGTCTGGTAGGGGAAGCGGGAGGAGGCAGGGCGGGGGGCTCGACAGCAGAGACGGCGAAGGACTCGGCACGACCGCGACCAGGAGCAAAGGAGGCCAGGGGGGCGAGGTCACAGAGGCCCCGCCCCGGGTGAACAGTGTCCTCTTTTCGTTCCGATCCTCCCAGGAACGTGACCGGGTGCATGCCTTGCTGCTCGCCCAGCCGGCGCTCACGGACGGCGTGCTGCAGCCTGTGCGCGTCGCGGAGGTGACTCGTCGGTGGCAGGAGCGACGCATCTCCAACCTGGACTACCTCCTCTATCTGAACACGCTGGCGGACCGGTCGTTCAAGGACCTGACCCAATACCCCGTCTTCCCCTGGGTGCTGGCTGACTACACGAGCAAGAAGCTGGACTGGGAGAGCCCGAGCACCTACCGCGATCTGAGCAAGCCGATGGGGGCTTTGCACCAGGAGCGACTGGCTTATCTGCGGGAGCGGTACCACTCCATGCCGGAGGAAAACGCGGAGATGGGCATCCCGCCCCCTTTTTTGTACGGCACCCACTACTCCACGCCGGGCTACGTCCTCTTCTACCTGGTGCGGGCGGCCCCTGAGCACATGCTCTGCCTCCAAGACGGGAAGTTCGACAGCGCGGACCGGATGTTCAGCTGCGTGGCGGACACGTGGCAGTCCTGCCTGACCAACCCCGCCGACTTGAAGGAGCTTATCCCCGAGTTCTACTTCTCCCAGGGCGACTTCCTCGTCAACGTGGAGGGTCTGCCCTTGGGGACCACGCAGGGAGGGGTCAGGTTGGGCGACGTGGCTCTCCCGCCCTGGGCCCGGAACGAAAGAGACTTCGTGCGTAAGATGCGTCGAGCCCTCAACGACAGCACCTATGTTTCCCAGCACTTGCATGAGTGGATCGATCTCATCTTCGGCGTCAAGCAGAAGGGCGAGGCGGCCGTCTCCGCCGACAATTTATTCTACTACCTGACGTACGAAGGGGCCGTCGACTTGGAGCAGGTGACTGATCCACTGGAAAGGGCAGCTTTCGAGGCTCAAATCCGCGAGTTCGGACAAACCCCCAAACAGGTCTTCCTTGGGCCCCACCCGAGGAGGGACGACCCGCCCTCCGTCCCTGTTTTCCTGACTCCCAGCTTCCAGGACTCGTCCTCCTCCCCGGCGGTGGGGCTGCCCTCGAACGGAGGGGGCGGGGCGCGCCCGCGGGGGGCCTCGGAGCACGAACTGGAAGGGCCGTGGGAGATGGTTCGGGGGGAAAGCCTGTTGCTCTCCCAGAGCCTCTCTCAGTCCCTCTCACAGAGCATGGGGGGAAGTGGCTGGGAGATCTTGCGCCAGGATGCGTCGGAGAGGGAGGGTGGGAGAGAGGGCGGCGTGGGGCCGGAGGCATCCTCCCAATCGTCTCCTGTGCACCTGAACGGTCGCGGTAGCATCCTCAGCCCCAAGACCCTCATGGCCAAGGGGCTGGGGCTCCTGCCCCCCCCGGCCCGGCACGGATAAGTGCACCTCAGTACAGCAGCCGGAGCAGCTCATGTTTGTGATGGATGGGGCCGAGAGCCTGCAGTCCCCCACGAGCTTGCGGCTGAACGAACAGGCCCAGCGGACGTTGGAGGAAATGATCCGTGTCGCCCACAACGAGGAGACTTATGCGAATGGATGCTCCGGTCCGACCGCGGCGGCCTCCCTGCGTGGAGGGGCCTCCAATACGAATGGCGATGGAGTCGTGGCAGGAGTGAGAGGGGGAGTGGACGACCTGCCGGCGGTCGTGCGCTTGGAAGAGCTGATATCCAGGGAGGCCCTCCTGAGCATCCCAGGCAGCACTCCTCGGCTCCTGCTTCCCCTGCCCCGTGCGGGCATCCACAAGGCAGAAGGAGGCTCGCAGGGGGCAGCGACTGCCTCGACCGGCCCCGAAGATGCCCGCGACGCCCCTCGTCTCGGCCTGCTCGGGAGCCGGGCCGTGTGTCTGCACCACGACGCGGTCACCTCCCTGAAATGGGCGGACGGGGGGCGGTCTCTCTGCAGCACCTCGGACGACGGGAGCTTTCGTGTCAGCACCTTGCTGATGGGGCCTCAGGACGAGGGGAAGAGAGATGAGAAGGCGTCTTTCCAGTCCAAGCGTCACTTCTCGCCCAGCGACATCGCTCTTTCCTCCTGTGCCTTGATGGGTGGGGAGGCGTCCGAGGGGGGATTGGAGGTCAAAGGGGAGGGAGGCCCGGCGGCCAGCCCCCACACACTAGCTGCCCTCGGGTCCTACGACAACCACGTCTACCTGTATTCTATTCCCTCAGCGCGGCAGCTCTTGCGGCTGGACGCCCACGACGACGCCGTGTCATGCCTGGACGTGGCCGGGCCCTACCTGGCGTCGGGGTCATGGGACGCCACGGTCAAGGTCTGGGGTATACAGTCCTCCCGCAGCTGCGGCAGCCTCATTGAGCCGATGCCCTTGGCGGAATTCTTCGAGCACACCACACAGGTCCACTGTGTGGCGCTGAAGGTGGAGGCGAGCGGGACGGAGGCAGCGCTGGTGGCAGCGGGGGCGGAGGACGGGCAGGTGATGGTCTGGAACCTTGCGGCCAGGTGCTTGGTCTCGAGCTTCAGGGTGGGGGGGGGGAGGCGGTGACAGGCGTCAAGTGGGGAGGCCAAGGGAATGGGGCGGACGGCGAGGGCTCCTTCGGGGCTGCTCCTCCATATCTGTACGCAGCAACCGCGGGTGGCCTGCTCGGTTGTCATGCCGCGGAGGGGCCAGCCCTCGGGGTCGCGCTGTGTGGACCGGTGAAAGGAGGGAACTCGGGAGGGAGGTGTGGCATACGGTGCTTGGAGGTGTCAGGGAGTCGGGACGGGAGGGACGTGCTTGCAACTGGGAGTGGTGACGGGAGCGTGCGCCTGTGGCTAGGTGGGGGGCCGGGGAGGGTGGGAGGGGGGCTGCAGGTTTTGGCGGTGGTGGAGCGGGCACACGAAGATGCGGTGACGTGCCTGGCGCTGAACTGGAGGAAGGGACGGTTGGCAACGGGTCACGCGGACGGTAGTGTGAATGTGTGGGGGGTGGAGAGCGATGAGGGGGTGGGCAGAGGAAGGGGGCAGAGGGGGGGAGAAGCGGGATGGAGGGTTCTAGCTGGGACTGAGAAGTGAATGGCTGACTGATTGTGTATGTACTTGTGAACATAGCACACCACATTGAGAGGGTCGTTAATCATGCACAAAAAGGCAATGACACGCAAGCAACTATAATTATTGAGGTCCTACAAGCCCATCATTTTTCTCATGTACACTGTAATTGAGCCGACTAATTGAGCCGAGAGCAGCCACGCGGCCTGTGGCCATTGTGAGCGACACATGAGCATCCATTGTGTGACTGCTCATCTCATAGTCAATGACACATCCCTGGACCCACTCTCATCGTGGCTTACTTGGCCCCTGCAGGACGGGCCCAGCCCCCGTGAGCTCCCAGGGCAGCCAGGCCAGACTCACACCAAGCTTGTTTCCCGCCTCCCATGAGCGTTCTGCCCGCCTTGTGCCGGTTTGCCACTGTGACTGGAACCACTGTGACTGTTGCTGCCATAAATGACGTCGCTGGCGCCCCGCCCGCGGGGTCCTCCCCACCCCAAACTCGATCCTGTCCCCGCCACCATCCCCCCGCTTGAATTCAGAAGACCGTTGAAGGGATCGAGCACGCCCAAGCTCCCTCCTTGGCCCATTCCACCATTGTTGCTCCCGCAGCTGCCGCTGCTTCCGCCCGGAGTGCTCACAGCAGACGACGTGCCGATCCCAGGCGTAGGCCCTGGCGAGAGGGTCATCCGGGGAGGCACGGCCGCCGGGAATTTCAAGGCGGAGGCGAAGCCGTCGTGCAGACTGTCCGAGAGGCCTGCGATTCCCCCGGGCTTGCTGGCGATGGGGATGGGCGCGCTGAAGGGGGGAGGCGGAGGTTGCGGTAGGAAGTCATGCGCGAACACGTGCGGGTTGGGGGGGTCGTGGAGGGGCTGGCCCCGGCGCTGAGCGGGGATTGGTGCGACATGGCAGCCTGCTGCTGCCGCTGCACGTGCTGGTGTTGCGGCTGTGCTGGTGGTGGGGGCGGAGGCGGGGGGCCCTCCTTCTCCGCCACGTTCCCCGTCGCGAGCTGACTCGGTACGCCCGGGCCCGCCCCCCCCGCCTCCGCCCCCCGGCGGTGGTCTAGCTCCTGCATCATGCTCTCACAGCGTTCCTTCACTTTCTCATACTTTTTCTCAGTCTCCACGCGCTTCCGCCGCTCCTCCTCTACCTTCTCCTCGAGCGCTCGGTTCTTCTCCTGCAACCTCTTCATCTGCAAATCCACCTCCTTCCGCCGACTCACGGCCGCCTCCACCTCCACCTTCATCTGCTCCAGAAGATAAGTCAGCTTCCCCGCCCCAATGTCCTTCCCCGGACCGGAGGAGGACATGGACGAGGGAGGCATTTCGTGGTGGTGGACAGGACTGCTCTTCGGGGGCCCTGGCGTGGACGCCGGCCCGAAACCCGCCCGGTCCGGTCCTCCGGCTGCGACGCCCCCCGAGGCTCCTGGGAGATGCGGCGATGAATGGAAAAAACGCTCCATCTGCGAGAGTCGGTGCAGGATGAGGTCGTTCTGCTGGCGCAGGAGTCGCCATCCCGCCTGATCTTGGGGGGAACCCGCCTCCTGCGAGTAGGCGGGGGGCAAGCCGGGGGCGTACGGGCGCCCGCTTCCAGATTGACCCTCCCCTTGCGCCCGATAGTTTGCGATCTCGGACTGGGATCCATGCCCGATTCCCTCCATGTGCTGCATCGAAGTCGCTGGCCGCAGGTTCGTTCCTCCCGAGCCCCCCACCGCGTAAGGCGCCTCGAGCTGCTGGGCCGAGGACGCCCGTGGGAGCGAGTGGCCGTGCATGTGGTGGTGCCCGTGAGGATGGGGCGGGGGCCGTGAGTGGGGAAGCCCATGGCTCGATGCCCCTCCCAGGCCGCCTTGATGGGAGGGCGGATGCTCGGCGCGATGGCCTTGCTGATGGTGGCCGTGGGACTGATGAACGTGCGGGTGCGGGTCCATGTGCACGTGAGGGCTGGGTGTGCCGGGCGGATGATGCGCGGAGGGCCCTGAGCCCTCCATGCCCAAGTCAGGCAGTTCACGGATAGTGAACCGGCCTTTTTTCTCCCCTCCCGTCTTGCCCGATTTGCTCAGGGAATCCGTCAGGTCAGAGACCGTACTCATATCCACTGTCCCCATCCGGTGCGATGTATATGGATGAGGACTACTGGACGGGGAAGTATCATGTGTATGTACATGGGAACGTTCTGAGGCTTTGATTCTTCCCCCCACGATGTCTCCCTCAGGGTAGGACGCCTCCTCGACCTCGCCCGCTTCCACCTGTTTTACGCGGAAACGCCCTTTCCGCTCCGCCGGCATGCCTCCTCCTTCCCCTGGAAGGGTGCTACCAGTCGGGGCAGTAGTAATGGAGGAGGAGGAGGGCGAGCAGGACTCGGCCATAGGAGGAAGAGGTGAGGTCGACGAGAAACTGGGCGCTCTGTTCCTCCTGCGTGGGAATGCCCAGTGCCGACACGCACCTGTGGAGGAATGCAAGACGGTCGTTGAGTCAAGTATCCTGATGGTGTACATTGGACTCGATGGCGGCATATTTTTTGCCCCTGGTCGTTGTGCGTGTACATGTAAACTATCCACGACAGTGCCCTGAAGAACTCTTCCGGTTTCGCTCGAGAGGAGGCGAGGAGCACACCAAATGCACGCAATGCGTAGAACGCAGTAAACGGCGCTTTAAACCCTTCAATGCCACGCGAACGACAGATGAAGATGCTTCGTACTCTCGGGTGCAGATATTTCACGCGACTAGGGCGAGGACTCTCTGTCACGGCGTGCACGGGGTGGGAAGCACGGAGCCCGACAGCCTTTCTTGTGTCGGGCTCCTCCCTGCCCTGGCGCAATATTTACATGAACACGAGGAGGACAAACGAGATATCCTGTCACGAAAAAATACCGCAAGCAGCAAGATTACGAGTGGTACGCTCCAGGCATGTTGGGTGTGCGCATGGAGGCTCAAGAAAGTCGACAGGTGGTGCCACAATAACGAGATATATGGCTGGGATGCAGCCTCGCCGCGCTTTCTCAGGACAGGGCGGTGGCCAGGACGGCAATAAAACTTTCTTGGGGGAGCCTTTGGAGGTGACTCCCATGCCCTTCAATGCTGTGATGCTGGACACGGATAATATGCGGGTGACAGACACGAGCGACTTCACGACCCGCCTGTTGGTGACAGTCCAACAGCTCCGGAGGGAAGGCCGAAGCAGCATGTGGGTCCGTGTACACGCTTTGAACGGACATCTTCTGGGCGTGCTGGGGACATTTGGCTTCAAATGCCATCACTGTGAGCCAGAGTCGGTGATCATGAATTTGTGGTTGCAGCCGGGCAAGGAGAACAAGGTCCCTCCCTACGCGACCCATTTGGTGGGAGTGGCGGGCTTCTGTCAGAATAAGAAAGGAGAGGTCCTGCTCGTCAAGGAGGGCAGCAAGAATCTGAGTGGGTGGAAACTCCCGGGGGGCTACATTAATGTAAGCGATGGGTGCTGGGAAGGGATGTCTTGACTCAGCCCTCCTCTCAACCCCAACAGCGAGTGGTGCCGTTCCGTGCGTATGATGCGTCTTCCTTCCACCCCGACTCACACCCACGTCTATCCCACCGCACTTCGTGACCTAGCCCGGCGAAGAATTTGGAGCCGCGGCAGTGCGTGAAGTGGAGGAGGAGACTGGGGTCCGGTCCTCGTTCGAAGGCCTGTTGGCCCTCCGGCACCAGCACCAGCAGTCTTTCGGCGTCGACGACATCTACGTGGTCACGCGCCTGCAAGCCCTCACAGACGAGCTCCGTTTGTGCTCCTCAGAGATCCAGGATGCGCGCTGGGTGCCCCTGAAGCAGTTCCAAGACGAAGCCTCCCACCCGATCCTCAGGACCGTGGCCGAGCTCACGCGGGGGTGGGGCGAGGGGGAGGGGCCCGTCAGGGGGGTCATCGTGGAGCGGGAACACCCCTCGATTTTGCCGGGTCGCCCGCCCTACAAGCTATACCACGCGCCGCTCCTGGGGCAGTAGGCGGTGGGAGGGAAAGCGGATGGAAAGGGTTGAGGAATTTGTACAAAGCAGAGGAGAGGAAGGAAGATTTTCTTATCCGCAAACGAAAGGAAAAAATTGCAGCTCTGCCTTAGAGCCAAGCACTCAAAATATGAAAAAGTCCCAACACTCTAGCCCGGCATCGCCCTGCTTGTCACTCCCTCAAGGCATTCGTTTCAGCGTTGTCTACAGGCCTCCTCCTCCTCCCTCCCATGTCTTGTACACGCTCCTTTCCAGTCAATCGCATTTGCCTCTATACTGGCGTGGCGCTTCATTCTCGCTATCTTTACAAGCCCGAAACGGGAACCTTCAGCCCAGACTCTCCATTCACTCTGCTATCATCTCCTCTTCCCCCTTCCCTCCGCCCGCCCCCGCCCCCCTACCAGCTCCCCCCTCGTCCCGGCTCGCCCCCCCCTTCTCCCCTCCCCCTGTCGTGGCCTCCTGATTCAGGCCCTGCTTGGGATCCACCTCCTTAACTTTCGAGAGGGCCCCCGCCCAGGCCGTCCGCATCTTCTCGTGTCGTCCCACCTGCGCCTCCAGGAATGCCACCGCCGCTTTTCGCAGTTCCTCGGCCTTTTCCTCCCGAAACGCCCCCCAATCCCGCACAATCCTCCCCGACACGGTCTCAAACTCCTTATTCTTCGCCTCCGCCGCCGCCACCGCCTTTCCCCACGCCCCCTCGGCCGCCTGCAGCTTGTCCTCCTTTCCAATCATACCTACCCACTTCTCTTTGCCCTGCGCGCGTACCGCCACCTCCACCAAGGCCTCGTGGTAGGCTCTCCGAGCCTCCATGCGTCGAAGCAAAGCGAGTTTGGCGGAGCCCAGCCCCCGGCTCCACTCCACCAGTGGCCCCTCCAAGAGCAAGCCAGAGCTTTCCACAGCCCCGGTTGCCAGCACCGACGCCGCGTCCAAAGCATGCCCCGTGCCCCTAATTACTTCCCCCAACCCTCCAGCCTCGTTCTGGCCCAGCAGGGTGAGCGCGAGGCCGAGCTGGAAGCACCCGTCGGCTGCCTCCTTCTCCCTCCGGACCCAGGTAGAGGCCTCGCGCGCGGCGCTGTGGAAGTGCACCTCCAAGACGTGCACGCAGGTCGCAATGTCGTCCAGGACGGCGTCGGAATCGCTCCGGGGAACCTCGACCTTTCCGGTGGAGGCACTAGAGAGGGAGTGCTCCATGTGGGCGAAGGCTTGCTTGACCAAGCGCAGCACCTTGGGTTGCCTCATCTGCTCACGCCGCCATTCCGCCTTGGCGTGCTCGAGTTTGGCCTCATTTTCCTGCAAAAATAGGACCAGGTCACTGCTTTTTCCCAACTCAGGGTGCTTCACCACGCGCAACAAGTAGCGCTCCAGGGCGCGGCGGCGCGCTTCCACGAAGGGGGCTTCGAAGCGACCGACCATGGCCTTTTCAGGAAGAGGGGGGAGGATACGTCCAGGAAAGGAGTGGCTCAACTTCATATGCAACCAGTTGAAGTCAGAGTAGCGGCGGAGGACACTTGTGCGGGGGGCTTGGAACTCGCTACGGCTGTCGTCAGCCTGAGTGACAACGGTATAGCCAATCCAGGCTTGCACACCTTCGTTGTGCTTCAGAGGGTCCGCGACGGAGACAAGGAGACCGTCTGAAACGTTTTGACAAGAAAGGCTCAACATTAATTGCTAAGTAGAGCAGGATTCACATTTACGTTTATAGGAGATACGTGTTGTGAGGGGAAACCCCCCATACCCGAGTGAAAAGCAAGTGAGCAAACCCTACATGGGCCGGAGAAGAAATGTACCTCGCTTGTATTAACTTACTCAAAGCTGCTGTCGGATTAGGAGAACTGTTGGCCATTGTCACGGCGTCAACGGTCTAGTTTTCTGGGGCAATGAGGAAAAGGGCACCGGATGGGGAGAACCTAGTCATGTTGTAGCGGTAGACGGAGTATAGGGAAAGATAAGATGGTCTCAATGTCGCACACCAGAAAGAGGAGAGTACATGTTGATAGAAGAGATACCCTGCCAACTCCTCATCTTATGACTTGAGTCGTCGGTGGTCACAGTCAGCTAGAGTTGTACGAAAAGTGGTTGCGTGAGTCGAGGACCGCTGATCTGGGAGATAGGGGAAGTCTGGTGATCGATCACCACGACAGGCGGCTTTCGTCAGCTTCACGCGCCTGCGTCCTTGGGGCCTTGTCGTCGATGTCGAGGGAGGATACCACCTTGCCATTGTCAAAGAGAGCTTGGAAAGGCATATTTGCGAGTGTGGATGACACATGAAGCCGCTAGGCGCCTCTGTCAAGCCCGTGGTCCTGAGCCCGAGCACTCGTCTCCTGCTTCTTCCATGGAGATATCGCACCCCTGACTTTTCCCCGTATTCCCGCCTCCCCATCTTCTCACTTACAAGGCAAAGCAACTTCTCATCTAAGTTGGAAGAGTATAGGCGTGCCTAGTGTACCTTTTGGGAGGAGTGTTGCGATTGTCTTGAACAGGAAAGCAGGCGCGTCACGGGGAGCCGAGGAAGGAAACAAAGCACGAAAAAGTCTTTGAGGTGTTCGCGGCCCAGGCAGCATGTCGGATAATGAGCATGACCATAAGCTGGAAAATGGTCCCGCCAAAATCAACGGGAAGGCGGCGGGGAAGATCTCGAAAAATCAAAGAAGGAGGTGATGCTAACTGCCTGTCATTCCCTTTCCCTCCCACTGGACGATCGCGTCGCTTCTCACACGCATATTTTCCTCCCCTCCTCGGACATTCAGAGAGAAGAAGAAGGCTGCCAAGAGAATGGCGCATGAGTCCGGGGGGGGGCATACCAACGGCAGCGTTCCCACTGCCTCCGGTGCTCCTCCCCCGGCGCCAGCGCCCGACGTCGAAATCCAATATGTGTCGGCCGACCTGGAGAGCGAGTTGGCGGGTGATGACCCGGCGCTGGAAGAATTCAGGGAGATCTTCAAGAAGTTTTCCACGGCGGAGGAGCTCTGTGGCACCAGCGTGGACGATGAAAAAGGGGTTGACGAGGGAGGAGAGGGTGCGGGGGAGAAAGTTTCAGGCGGTGAGGGCCGGGGGGGGGAGGAGGACGAGGAGGAGGAGAAAACTGGGTCGCGTCTATCTAGAAAACAACGGAAGAAGCTGAACCGACTGTCGGTGGCGGAGCTCAAGCAGCTGGTAGCCCGACCCGACGTGGTGGAGGCGCACGACGTGACCTCCCAGGACCCGCAGCTCCTCGTGCAGATGAAGGCCTACCGCAACTCGGTGCCGGTGCCCAGACATTGGTGCCACAAGCGGAAGTACCTGACGGGGAAGCGCGGCATCGAGAAGGCGCCCTTCGAGCTCCCCGACTTCGTCAAGGCTACCGGGATCCAGAAGCAGCGGGAGGCGATGGAGGAGAAGCTGCGCCTGCAGACGGCCCGCCAGAAAATGCGCGAACGTGTGAACCCGAAGATGGGGCGGATGGACATCGACTACGCCGTGCTTGAGGACGCCTTTCTCCGCTACCAGACCAAGCCCCCCCTAACGCCGCACGGCGAGCTCTACTACGAAGGCAAGGAGTTCGAGGCGCGCACCCGGAACCACACCCCAGGCGTGCTCTCGGAGGAGCTGGTCAACGCACTTGGCATCCCCCCCCTCTACCCGCCTCCTTGGCTCATGAACATGCAGCGGTACGGCCCCCCTCCCGCCTATCCTGCGCTGCGGATCCCGGGCTTGAACGCTCCTTTGCCCGAAGGGGCGAGCTTCGGAATGCACCCGGGAGGTTGGGGGAAGCCGCCCGTGGATGAGTACGGGAGGCCTTTGTACGGGGATGTGTTTGGAGTGCTGGGAGGGGGCGACGGGGGGGGCGCTGGGGGGGGGAGGGAGGGGCGGGCGCTGAGGAGGTGAACAGGAGGCATTGGGGGGGCGTGGAAGTGGAGGAGGAGGAGGTAGAAGAGGAAGAAGAGGAAGAAGAGGAAGAAGAGGAGGGGGAGGAGAGAAGGAAGGATGAAAGTGGGCTGGAGACCCCCGTGACAGAGGCGACGGGGCTATCGTCGGTGGTGTCGGGCCTGGAGACCCCGGGGGAGGCGATGGGTATGGAGCTGCGGAAGCAGGCGGGGCTGGAGGCGCCGAGCGAGGAACCCAAGGAGCTGTACAAGGTGCTTGAGCAGAGGGAGGGGGGGGGAGGTGCGGGGGGATTTTTCGCGGGAGACAAGAAATATGTGATGGAGGGCGGGGGGGGCGGCGGGCGAGCGATGGGAGGGGCGGGGCGTGTAGGAGCGCGTGGAGCTAGCGACGTGTCGATTGCCCTCAATCCGGACGAGCTAGCCGATCAGTTGGGGGACGAGGAGGCGTTGAAGGAAAGGTATGAGCAGGAGGTGGAGGCCCGGCAAGCAGCCAAGAGGCTGGCGGACGACGACAGCGACGACGAGCAGGGGGGGGGGCGCAAGAAGCGCAAAGGAGAGAAAGGGTGGAGTGGAGGGAAGAAGGGGAAAGAATTCAAGTTCTAGGGAGTCGGAGGGGCCGGGGGGCCGGTGGATGGTGCATGAATCTTGATTTCCAGGGGGGGGGGAGCTGGAGGCAAGGAGAGGAGGGAAAAGGGGCTGCCGTGCCCTAGGGGTTGACCAGTGGGAAGACGCTGCGGTCGGTGGGTGTGCTATGACACGTTTGGTTTGGATCAAACGAAATAAAAGAGCTTGACGCGCGTTAAGACTTCAATACTTCCCGACATTATTTTATTGGCTCAAATTAGCTCCTCTTCCATTCCTTGAATTACGGGTATTTGACGCCGCGCATGAGGCACCCATGGTGGAATTCGTTTGAAACCAAATCGAACGAAGGAAATTTGTTCAAGAACTCTGGAAAAAAGGACTCTACTGGATGCTGCCCTCCCTCATCCGCTCGTCCCCCACTTCCGTCCCTGACGCGCACGCGACGCGTGACAGGCAACATACACTGCATAGATTACGATAATTAGGTCGACACACAACACGTAAAAAAAACTCTTGCTTTGCCATCTCCGCCTCGCCCTGTTCTTAAGCACTCCCTTACATGCTCTGCTACAATTTTGCTGGACTTGGATGGATATGGTATAACTTACGGGAATAGAGGAAACCCCTCGCCTCCCCCGGCCGATCGAGACACATCACGACTAAGGTCTGTCCTGAGAGAGTCTGCACACGTTCTCCGCTTTGAATCCCATCGCAGAGCTATTTCCTCGCACGGAGGGCTCGAGGCCTCCTCGTAACCCTTCCGGTCGCCCGACCCCCAAGTCCGCCGGCACGGTCCGTCCTTCCCTTTCTTTATGGTGCATATCTTTACCCGAAAGCGCTGCGCGCTATAATTCTACGCGTATCTTTGCCCTTCCCATCTAGTTTCAAAGCGAGTTTGGTCTGCTTGGATGTCGCGAACATGCGACCTCTCAAACAAGGCCAGTGCTTCTCCGACCTCCTTGACTTTCGAAACTTAAATTTGATTTACGGTGGAGTTGTAATATTCTGCTATGTATATTGGAAACTGAACTTTTTCACATTCGTCCATATCTGCTTCTCGCAAGTAACATTCAGAGGAAATTCGTTGACAGCGTTTGGGACGCTTCCCCTAAGGGAGCGCCTGTCTTGTGGAGTGGATCGTCTACGCCCTTATCTGCGAGTCATGATGTGCTTCTGAGTCCAATTCGCCGAGGATGCCATGAATCAAAGTCGAGAAAAAGCAGGACGAGCATTCTTGTGCATGTCTTCACTTTGGATCGTCTCATTCACGTTCCTCGACTTCTCAATTATCTTCTCGTGTACGGTGTCCCGGGGCCTCCCTGAACCTCCCCTGCCCCCCCTCGTGACTTCAGTCGCGAACCCAACCAGGCGTGACACCTGGGCAGTCGTCCGTCGTCAGAGGGGTTAGGATGACTAGGTGGAATTCATGGCGGTGGATGAGTGTGTATGATCTGCTCACGGCTTGTGGATACTTGTGAAGGCTTGATTATCCGTTCTCAGGGCCGACCAGGGCCTTGAGAAGAGTGCTGGGGGAAGGGATAGTACAACACGCAATTATGTACACAGGATGTCCCACGACTCTCCTACACGGAGGTGGAGGCGACCCGGTTGCCCCAGAAATCGCCTTCCATCTGAAGAAGAAAGGCATTCTCCCCCCGAGGACTGCAGAGCGCGGCGGCCGCGATGGCGGCCGCGGACGGCATCTGAGCAGCCTCTCTCTCTAGGCCTTCTCTTTCTTTCACCTCCTGATCGCAGTTAAAGGCGCTCTGATTGCTGTGGCCTTCCTCCAGGGTGCCGAGGGGGGTCATGCCGCTGCCAGTCTCGAGAGACAGCGAGGACAAACTTCCCGAGACGGGGGGCTCCGCCCAGGCCCATGGGGAGGACGCCGAGTCGCCGACCGTGTCGAAGGAAGTCAGGCAGGAAGGGAAGAGGTCATCAGCCCCTCGCGGCGAGGGTGCCGGTAGCACGTTGTAGGAGAAAAAATTGGGCAGTGCGTTTGGGTCCTGTGACTTGACGGTGGCGGGGCCGGCGGGGGCGGTGGAGAGGGGCGCTAGCTGGCCCTGGCGGACGCCACCAGGAATGGTCAGGCTGAGGCGAGGCCGCCCTTGAGACCGGGAGAGGTCCAGAGCGTGCCGCTGCTGGGGGTCCGAAGCGCTTCCGCCCGTGGGGGCGAAGGAAATGCCTCCCGCTCCCTCTGCCTCCCCGTCGCCTTCCTTTTCGTCTCCTCCGTCCTGGCCATCCGACATGGAAGAAGCGTACCCCGACAGCGCGCCCGCCGAGGTGTTGGCCTCGCTCCCGTCCTCTCGGTCCTCAGGGAAGTCGTCCGCCGCCAGGGTCTCCTGGAGCGAGACACAGTCCCCAGAGGTCACAGAGCACATGCGCTTCCGTCCCTGCTGGTGGCCGCCAGAGGTGCTGATCGACGAGAAGCTGAGAGAGGCGCCCCGCTTCAGCCCCACACTCCCGGGGGACAGGCTATCTGTCGCCTCGTCGTCCGAGTCCGTGACCTCCTCGGCCTCCTCCCCCACGAGCGGCGAGTCCTCCTCTCCCTCGCCTCCCTCCTTTCCGACGACCGTGCTGCTTTTGCGCTTCACGCTGAGCAGGCTCTTGATGTTGCCACCGGAGAGCTGGACGTTGGTGTACGTGCACGCACTCATTTTGCCTTTCCCTTGGGTTTTGCGGAAGCCAAAGTAATTGAGCTGGCGCTGGAAGGAGCTGTATTTGCTGTGCCGGAAGTACTTGTGCAGGACGCTCTGCCCGAGCACAGTCGGGTCGCGGACATGGATTTGTCCTGGAGGATGGGAGGGGGAGAGAATAATGGATGAGCAGAGTTTAGAGTTTAAAGTTTGACAAACAGTAGGGGGTTCCTCAGAGACCGCTTATACATACTATTTAATACCGGTAACGGGAGAGAGAGAGAGAGAGAGAGAGAGAGAGAGACTGCGGGGGGGTTAGGGGTCCGCCTGTCCTTTTTCCTCTGGTAAGACCCTCATTTAAAGAGAAGCTTGCAAACTGCTCATACAGAGACTAGAGGAATTGCGCGCACTCAAACTGAGCAGGTTGCACCTCCTTGAGCGGTAGACACAAGGGCAAAGAGGTGTTCGGCGCAATATTTCCCACTCACCATTATCCCAGTAGATAATATCCTTGTCTTCGTTCAGGAGGATCCGATGCAGTTTGACCAGAAACTCAGGCGTCTGGCTCTTCTTAGAGGAGGAAGTACTGGCAACCGAGGTGGTGGTGGTAGCGGTGGCGGGCACCGCACCTCCCTCCTGAAAGCCGCCATAACCTCCGCCTGAGGTCTTGCTTCGACCCGCGCATCCGCTCCCCGGAGCCAAGGTCACAATGCGGGCCTTCATGCCACTGTTGCTATTTAATTTCCCCGCAGTACCTGACACAGAGCGCATGTGGGAGATGGCGGTGGCGCTGGTGGTTGAGAGTTTGAAAGAAGGCTGCCCAGTCATCACCATGGCCGGTGCGACAGGAGCAAAAGATGCGGCGACAGCCTCTTTTTCTTCCACGGCCGCCGCAGCAACGGCAGTCGCGCGACGTTGGCGCTGAGGCCTCAAAACCATAATGTTTGCAAACAAGGTTGGATAGGAGCTGCTGCTTTAGTATGGGAGGAAAGCGAGCAGGAATGAGCACGCTAACAAAGATGCCGGCTGCTCCACTCGGAACCGAACCGCACGAAAGCTGGTGTGTTTTCTTGAGCGATTCACAGCGTGAGCCGCGTAAGCATGACCGCGCTGACACAAATCAGCACAAGAGAAGGCCTCACATTCAAGGAAGGTGCCAATACATGAGTGAAAACAAAGCTGCGTGGAGGTTCGGGACGGGTCTGATTGGACAAAGGCAAAGCCGTGAAAAACTGCATTGGCATGACCCGCCTTCCCTGTCTCACGCGCCCCCCTTCGCCCGCTCTCCAAAATTCAAGTCGACGCGGCACTTTATCTTCGATTTAAAGATCCAGCATTACCCTCCCGTGCAGTCCAAAAACACCACAACGGATGTACCTCGCCGCAATGCAAGCTGGCAGTAGTCGCAACGAGCGGGAAGGGCGTGCTGCCACGGATGTCAGGCATAGTTGGTCAGTTTCCAGGGCGTTTTCAGAACAGGTGGTGTCAAATCTTTGCGGCCGGGGCCTAAAATTTGGGCGAGCGGCCGCAGGGAGGTGGGTGGTTGAGCGTGACACAGCACACTACGCGCAGAAAGTTGCCACGGCAGGTGACATAGGGCATGAAGCTCATGTACATTTTTATATATCTATATCGCCTTACATATGTGGATGGTGCACCCAGAAGTGAAGCAAGTCCAAAGGCCGTCCTTGCACGTGGTAAAAAAAATGCCTCTTTCCCCGTATCATCCCGCGTGGCTCGGCAAATGCTAGTTTCTGTCTCGGCAAAAAGCAAGGACAAAGTGTCTGACGATATCATGGCATGGTGGAGCAGAAAATGCGATTTTATGAAAATAAAATTTGCCGGCAGATCATCACTATACGAGGCAATCGCACTCTTACGTACAGTCGAATGACGTGTTACACAGCAGGTGAAACGCAATTTTGGTCAAATGTATTGGCATTGAATCAACGATGTTGGACAGAGTACTTTTTTGGTCCTGTCCGGCCCATGTTGGATTCAGTCTGACGAGGCATGGAGTTCTGAGATGTACTTACTGAAGGTGACGTTCCAATGCACGGCTTCAAAAGCACCACGTTGGAAGGAAATCGAAAATGATGAGCCTCTCAAATCATTACGTCCTCTACCTCCCTATTAAAAAGCTCCTTAGTATGACTCAAAAGAAGGCATAATAATTCTTTCCAACCTCACAAGAGAAGATTTTTTTTGGATAAGGCATGGTCCCCTCCATATTACTGTCATTATCTTTGCATTCGTGTAGCCACGCTTGAACATCGGGGTGTACACTCTACTTGCCGTTGTGACTCATCCACTTCTCATGTCGATGGTACATCCTTCAATTCTGTCTTGCTCAGGTTTGAATAGAATTTGGCAACTGGATGATACGAAAACAATAAAAAATCGCACAGGATGTGAGAAATGGTTTATGCTATATGGTGACTTACCCACTGTTTTTTTAAAAGGAGCCTTACAATTGTCGAAGCTTACCATTACTGTGACGTTTAGTTTCGTAATTCATGTTCTTCACCTCCAGTGAGGTATGATGAAAGTCCATGGCGGGTCGGAGGCGCATTTCGGGGCTTGATCGAGGGGACTTAATGAGCTTGGGCTTCTCGACGGCGAGCTTTTCCCACGGATCTCCTGTTTTCATTTCATGAAAGAAATGTAATAAGATAGAATTCGTTGGGTATTACATAGCATTGACCCTAGGTCGGCATGTGCATCGTATTATTCACCTGTTTGCCGAACAATGCACATCCTTTTGGCGGTCTCCCTCCCGCTTTCGCGTGAGACGTCTTCCAGAGCAAGCCGCTGCACCACATACTGAGCGAGATATTCACGCTCAGCCCGTTGGAGAGAGGTCAACGCATCGATGCTCTGTCCATGAGCGCCCGCATCAGAGGGTAGAGCATCTGCTAGGGCCTCAATGGCCTTTCGATTGAGCGGTATCTTGTCGCGGTCAAGATAAATAGCGGGATAGTTCTGCGTATTGGTGTATAAGTTTAGTGGTAACATCATTAGATTTGTTTTTGTACTTTTTGTACCGAAACAGTTGCAGAGTCTACAGTTCTGACCTTTCCTGTCCCCTTGCTCTTTGCCGTCACGGCGATGATGCGAGGAGGGTCATCGTGGCCATAGAGCCTTAATATGAGGTGTTCTTGTTCGCGCCACATGAGTTTAGAAGTAGTTGATAGCAAACTCAGAGCTATTGTGGGCTTGCGAGATACTTGAATGAGAAGTACGATGAATCTTTACATTTACGAGGGTAACGAGCTTATCATGAGTTTTTGTACGCACAACACAGTCATGACCTTGTGCACCGATAAATACAAGTATCCGGACGACTTAGGAATATTTTGGCACAAAAAGATATATATAAGTACACGTGCGTATACCTTTTCGATAGTAAAATGTGACGTAATGCGAGGCTGCTCTCGCTGTGAACCCTCATAGTCACTCCTGCAACATTCTGGGGAAAAGCTCCTGTCGTCCACACGCGTGGATGCAATTGAAGCAGTACTTGGTAAAATAGGCGATATCGAAGTCGATGAAAAGGTTTTCGTATCCTGCTTCTTTCGTTTCTCAGAAAAGAGTGGCTTTGGAAACGTTGTTTGACGGGAAAAGCTGACAGCTTGACGGAGCGATCTACGTGATGCAGCCTTGCGAGGTGCAGGTTGCCGCGTGACTGTCGAATCGCTCGCCTTAAACAATCCGATGAGACGTATAGGACATTAAAATATATATATATCGGTCAATGAGCCCGTAAATGAACGGGTTTTTATAGTGAAAGCTTACCCGGCCAGAGTCAGATCTGTTTGTGCTGTCACTCAAAGATAAAGCTGAAGATAGACGTCGAATGCGCTCCACTTTCCATGAAACGTGTGGGATCGCCAACGCGAAAGTTTTCAATTCGTCCAAAGACACTACTTTGTCTTCGTTTACTTCAAATTTTCTCACAAGAAGGCCGACATCAGTCTTCCGCACATGTAAGGCATAAAAAATGTAGTTAAGGCTGAGAAAGAATCCCGCGAAACAATCCATGATTGACAAGTGGAAATGTGTTGACATCACAGAAGATGAAATATAATACTTCCACCCCTGCCGCAAAAAATGGCAGATAGCAGGAATTGTTTTGCCTCCGCGTACCTCCGTCAGGCAGAAAATATCCGGACTGAGTTTCCTCAGGGCAGCTACGAAGGCTTTGGATGAAATAGTGCTGGTGACTTCATGTTTAAGACAGAATTTTTTAAAAATATCATCATAAGTCATGCCAGACTCTTTCGCACGAATGAATATTTCTTGCAGTTTCGACGTACAATCTGTGGAGGTGTGGTATGCTGCTTTATTTCGCAATATTATCGAGCGAATACCATTAAAAAATATAGCATCATTACCTTCCTCATGCTCTAGATCACTTTTGTTGATGGAAACTCCGTTAATTGCGTCACTGTATGATTTATTTAGGCTCATGGCTGCCATGACCCTAAGCGATTGTCGGCGACGATCTTCGAGGCGGTCTTCAGTGCTTGTAACGGCGGTTTGCACATTCGACGAGCCATTTGATGAGTCAGAATACTGGGAAGCTAATCGATACGCCTTGGGCCTGTGTTGTGAAAGCGAAGAATTTGCAGATGAGAGATATTTCGGCTTTTAAAATTTTGGGCGGTCACTTACCTGCTAATGTGAATGTCCTCCATATGCCTGCGGATGCTTATCTGTTGCTCAACACGAGATTGAACGAGATGTGAAAAGAATGAGGAGATTTCTGTAAAACAAATAATATGCTTTATACGTGCAATACCGCGTGACTTTGACAGGGGATCACAAGGCCGGTCGCCGCCGCTATTTCCGAGGTGGTGAAAGTCCGAGAGTCCACCCGGGCGCATTGCCGAGGTCGGACCAAGATAAGACTGGCCGCTCAATCTACAAGTTAAAGGACGTAAGGCGTGCAATCAAGCGTAGTCGAGGGGAACTTTTCACTCCAACAGAAAATTGTAAATAAAGAAAACTACAAAATAGTCAATAAATGCAGCAACTCGCAAACTGATCAGGAATACTTTTTCCCTTGTTCATACTGGTCGTCAAGAACCATCAGGTTATTCAACATGGGAACGATTCTTGATACACACTACTGTTTCATCCATCGACGTTAACTGTTCCTATCACTATTTCTCGCCATGATGGACGTAAGCTGGTTCGATATCAAAGACACAAGTGTTTAGTTGCCGAGCTTGGAGAGAAGGGTGGTGATGGGGTCCTCGCCGTTGGTGAGGAGGGCGCCCACAGTGGCTCCGGTCCAGGCAACCATGGCCAGGCGGCCG
>NW_005803450.1:0-16277 GCF_000240725.1 Microchloropsis gaditana
GCTCCATCTGGCGAAGTGACAAAGTCGAGCCAGAGCGAGGTGCCAGAGCACACGTGCGTCCATTTTCTGGGCAACTCTTTCTCGAAGCGGCTCTTCCTAGCTCGGACAAGCTGGCCCCGACGTCTCGATGCTCCCCGGTGGCTCTACGCCGGCATTGTAGCGGTGAGTAGAGGTTGGGCAGCTCCGGAAGGGGAGGGGCGGCCAAAGGGGCTGAGCATCCTGCATGCTGCTCTTTACTGCTGCCCTCTAAAAAGCTGCAGGATAAGGGTGCCCTACGCTCTTCCTCCGAGGACGGCGACTCCTTCAAGAGGAAGACGGGACTTGAAGAGGCGCTAGTCTGGGATGAGGCCACGGCCAGCACGTCCAGAACTGATTTCAGGTTCGGCGATGGAGCGACGACCTTTGCCTGCCCACCGACACATTCCTTCGTCTCGCCCTTCGACATGGCCCCCAATGCCTCTCTGACGACCGATGAGTCTCCTCCCTCCGCATCCGTCCCCTGCCCTCCCCGTAGCTCGGGCCGATGCCGCGAACAGGAAGCATCGGCTCCCCAGCCACGAGGATTCAAAATACAGGCCGGGGCCGAGTTCTCGTGGCGTTGCTGGGTGACGGTAAGTGCTGATGTGGGAGGCGCGCAGGTCGCGGAAGATGCAGTCACAGAGGCATCGGGCAAGGGTGACAGGCGAGTCGCTGAAGACGTGGACGAAGAGGACATCGCGATGGCAGCTGCGGTCGCTTCCTCCGCGTTTTTCGCCGCTACTCGTGCTGCTGCTGCCGCTATTGCAGCTGCTGCCGCCGCTGCTGCCACGGGCGAGAGTTCTGCCGACAAGTCGGATGGCGTGCGAATCTGTGCGGCGCAGGGAGTCCGAGGGAGAGCCGAGGAAGAAAAATCCCGACCAGTACATTTATCATCCGACCCCAGGAGGCCGACGTCAGAAGCAAGCATCTCAGAGGGCGTCGGCCCCTCCTGATACTGCTGATGCTGCTCCTCCCATCGCCCACGTCCCTTTCCAAGCTCGCTCCGCTGACTCTGCCGGGTCTCTCCACCCGCCAGCGAGGCCAAAGCGGCTGGTGCAGGCACGGTGGACGAAGCTAGACGCCGGGCGAGCATCCGACGAGTTGTGTGACCCGAGACATCCGGGTCTGCAGCGATCAAGGCGGCGGGCTGAAGCCCTGTGCGTGAGGCACCTCCTGAAAGCGTCCCCTCCACCGCATCGGCAGTTGTTGGACGCGACGGTAGGAAAGATGCAGTACACTCCATTTTAGTTGAATGCGAGCAAATTTCGTTCTCATCCTCATGGGGTAGGCTCCTTCCCGGCACAGGCTGCGTGTCTTGGAAGACGAATTTTTTGACGGCCGATAGCATGCGGTCCGAAAACCAGGACTTGATTCGTCCATCTTTTATCTCGTCCGGAGTTTCAACAGCTCGAGCGCGTGCCAGCAGAGTGCGTACTGTTTGAGTCTCTGAGAGGGTTGAAGAATAAATTGAGCGTGGAATTTTAGGCGACAGAGAGGGCGGAATCCGGGGCTGCACAGGCGATGGAGACGAAACCACAGCATGGTCGCAAGAGGCGGGCGCATGGTCTGCTACCGGCAAGGCTTTGGTTCTTAATGTCGCTTCGCCCGTGGACTTCGAGGTGTCTGGGCGCGGAGACGATGAGAGGGAGGAGGACTCAGGAGTCGCGGTCGGAGGTACGGAGACAGCTCTTTCGCTTTCTTTCTGCGCATCGGTGGCCCGTCGACGTGGCGCGAGATCATCCCTTTCGTCCACACTCGCTTCCTCCAAGAAAATAGCACCCTCCACTGCGTCCTCGTTGTCGTCCTCGCTCGAGTCGGTACTCAGGTAGAAGAAAGGGCTGGTCTCCTCGCCGACAAGGCCACGTCTCGCATTCTCACTGTCCGGCGTGGGGAGCTCGCAATTACTCTCATGCCGATTGGCCGCCTTGCCACTTCTTTTTCTCACGTCATCAAAGTTGGTGGTCCTCTCGACTTTCTTACTGGCACATGGGGATTGAAAAATGGAGGTGGCGCTCCAGCGTTTGTCAGGAGTCGTCTCGAAGGAGCCAGCTTTGTTGCCGACCTGGTTTGATTTAAACATTTTCTCATGGTTCGCAAGGTCATCCAGACACTGAAGGGGTGCGCGTGAAGCATCGCGATCGAACAAAAGGCGGCGATTGGGGGAAGGCGTGGTAGCACCTAGGATGGAGGCCAGAGTGGGACTCCGCGTCTTCCGTTCCCGGGACTTGTTGCTCCGCTTCCCCGGAGACATCGCGGTTGGATTACGATTCTCTGCATCTTCCTCCATGTGTAGGTAGTTTGCAAGGTTATCCGCCTCATGAAGTACATTGTTCGCCCTTGTCATGGGATCTGAGTTTGAAGCTCCAGCAGTGCTGCTTTATCTTGGATGTTCTTCTTTAGAGGAACGAAATATGGGCGGGCGAAACCAGTGTTAATACAGACGTCGCTGCACCACAGTGACCTAGAAAAGATCCTGTTGGTCCATGATTTATGTTTGTTTCGGGCCGATAAAAAGGACCATTGCTGTGGCGTTTCGGAAAGTCCGAGTGGGGCCTCATTCCATCACAAGCAGGAGCATTCCCCGAAGCTCGGAAACGTTCACAGAGCCGTTACAGCCATGTAGCACCTCAAGTCTCAAGCCTGGAGGCATGCACCCGAGGCCACGCCGGCGCTTTACCTTCCACACAAAAACAGCCGTTTGGGCCAATCTGTGGCACTCTCCTCTTGAAGATTTCTCACTGAAGGGGTACTTCTCGTTTCAACTTTCTTCTTCACAAACCTCTTTCATCCTCATCCGGCCCATCCCTGCTCAAGACCACGGCCTAGGGCAGATCATAAACACATGGCGCATGAATTTCTCCTCAGTTTCTATCTCATTATTGCATTTTGGGTCGAAATATGAGATATTCTAATCTTATCCCGTACTATCCACCCATTTAATACCACACGGCCTCCAGGTTCTGAGTCCGATATTGAAAGCAAGTCCCTCAAAGTGTTGACTTAGTCCTCTAAACCGCCATGATAACCGGCGAAGGCTATAAGGACAAGACACCTAGGTCCCGTATCGCTGCTGCATGGGGATATACGCGTAGAACCGGCATATCAAACTCTGTGCGAGCGCATTGGGCATCACGTCGGGGCAAGAAGGTCCTCGTTGGAATTTTCGTGTAAGTGTATTATACACGCTGCTGCTGTCTAATGCCTTTCAAAGGGCTTTTTTGTAATTTTTTGTCTTGGTGTCTGACATTTTTGCGCTCACGCACACTTGTTTTTCCCTCCGGCATTCTCTGCAATCCACACAACAGGGTCCTGCTATGCGCAAGTCTTTTTGTAGTTAATATTATCCGCTTCTCCATCGGACTGATCCGCGGCCAAAGCTTGAACCGCATTTTAATACGAAGCCTTGCGATTGAAGAAGAGAATACGCCCGTGGTATTGCTCGCCGAGAATGAAAGTAAGGCCGCGCCCGAGCTCGCGGGCATTGACTGGGCAGCCAAAAACATCGAGGACAAGTGGGAGCAGCCGGTAGTGCGCCGACTGCATTTAAACCCCTCCGACCTGAAGGATGAAGACTTGGTTATGCCCATTATGTATGCTATGGGTGTGGAGTTGCAGGGGGACCACGACCTGGACATGGCCC
Source organism: Microchloropsis gaditana (assembly GCF_000240725.1). Classification (NCBI taxonomy): domain Eukaryota; class Eustigmatophyceae; order Eustigmatales; family Monodopsidaceae; genus Microchloropsis; species Microchloropsis gaditana. The sequence goes on from NW_005803450.1 coordinate 3,659, forward strand.
TTTGTCAGTTTGACATCAGCCCCTACCATCGCAACCCTGAGCAATTCCCAATGTCTAGAGATTTAGTGGGAGCTTTTTGCTCCAAAAATCGATTGAAGCATAAACTAGCTTCCGTTCATGCAGTTGACGAGAGGGCAGGGAAGCAGCTACAACCCACAGGCTTTATCTTCCATGAAAGCAGGGTCGGCTCCACTTTGGTTGCCAACATGCTCGCCTCCGTTCCCACCAATCTGGTCTATTCGGAGCCTTCCGTTCCCGCCCATGTCATTCACCTCTGCAAAAATGCTGGGTGCAGTGAGGAGACAACCGTGCGGCTGCTTCGAATGGCTATCCTGGCCATGGGCCGCTCTCATCATCACGATCATTTTTTTATCAAGTTTTCCTCCAGCACGGTGGTTGACATGGACTTGATCCTGAAGGCTTTCCCAGAGACCCCATGGGCGTACATTTACCGAGACCCGGTGGAAATCATCGTCTCCAACTTTCAGCGAGGAAGGGGTGGCCCGTGCATTAGAGCCAAGAAGAACGCGCCGAAAGCTGTGCAGGACATACTAGAAACCGACCGGAGGGGAGCGAGCAGGGTGTCGGATGAGGAGTATTGCGCTGCCCATCTAACGATGCTCTGTCAAGCAGCGCTTGAGCAAATGGAATTGCCGGGATCAAAGGGGCATGCGGTAGCATACGAGACGTTAGTTGAGGACGTGTTGCGCGTGCTTGTCCCGGGGCACTTCGGAGTGTCCATGAACTCGGAGGAGACGGCACGCATGACCGCCCAGTCTGAGCTCTACAGCAAAGCCCGCACCGGCGAAACGGTTTTTCAAGGGGACACCGAACAGAAACAGGAAAGGGCGACTCAGGCTATGCAAGTGGCGGCTGAGAAATACCTAAAGGAGCCCACCGAGCGACTGCGCTTGGCGAGCACGCTAGGCCGATCCCAGCTTGAAATTGACACGACCCTGCGGGCTCAGGAAGCCCGCGTCTACGAGCGGACGGGCTCTAGATTCTTTCAGCTCCCTCATTGCCCTGACGAGCCTGAGAGCCCTCCGGGGGTCCCTATCATGGACATTCTGGGCAACTGGAATATGGACGACACCGCGATCCCCCCCCGGCACTACAACACGCTCTGTCGCTTCGACTACCAAACTGAGTACGACAAAGCCCTCCGGTATCGCGACGCCGAAATGCCCTTTGTTGTGTACAACATTCCCGAGTTCGATGAGACAGTTGAAAAGTGGAACTCGGAGGGCTACCTGGCAGAGGCTCTGGAGGGCGGGGAGTATACCACGCAGGTGTCGAAAGACAACCACTTCATGTACTACCGCCTGAGCAAGAGCCTCAAACCCGCCGGCTATATCCCTCCGACACGAACGGAAAGGTGGTCCTACGATCACTGGTTGCACGAGGCGCGCAAGTCCAAAAACCTCTCCACGGACTCGGAACACTACTACTTCCGAGTCTCCGACCGCGATAGCCCAATTGTCCGCCAAGACTTGACCATCTTCACCAGCAGGGAGTCCACGCTTTTCATGAAAGAGCCCGAGATGTCGCGAGGCATTCACTGTCGATTCGGCATGCGCAGCGTCATTGCCGAGGCTCATTTTGACGCGAGTCGCAACATGGTCAGTCTTGTCTCGGGCACCCGTCGGTGGATCTTGGCCCATCCAAGGGAGTGCAAGCACGCCTACCTTCTTCCCACGGGTCATCCATCAGCACGGCATACAGAAGTCGATTGGAGCGCGCCCGACCTCCAGAAATATCCGGACTTTGTAAATTTGGTGGCCAACGAGGTCTTGCTTACGCCGGGAGAGGTCTTGAATGTGCCGGCATGGTGGATCCACACGATTGAGAACTTGGATATCAACATTCAGTGCAATTCGAGATCCGGCGATTCTACTGTGGGGTTGAAAGATTTGAAGAGATGTGGCTTTTTCTCGCATGATAAATAAACGCATAGAAGACCAGGCTTCTTAGGAGTAAATTGCCACGTGGCGAAATGACGAGAAGTGAAGGCAGGGCGAGAATACTTCGAAACGGCTGCTGTTTTCCGATCCGTAAATTTTACCGTCTATGATTGGTGTGTGTGTGGTGTACAATCTTCATCAAATACCACACGGGATCAAATTTACTATATTAAGTAAAGCTAAGAATCCAGCTCCACTAACGCCTGCAGTTTCTTCTTTGTTATACACTTTCTCTTTCTCTCCTTGTCTTACGTTTGGCCTCCACAGAGGATTTCTTAGCTCTCCTCTACGCACGGCCTCATATTAGAGAAGTCCCACGCCACTGTCGCGCTAGCCTTTGATTTCGGGCGTTTCACGCCGAGCCTCAGCCTCGCGTTTCCTCTCGTCCGCTTCGATCAACATCGCGTACTCATCGTAAGCCGCGAAAGTGGGCATGTCAGACGTTGCCATCGGCCCATTCCGACCTTCCACCAGCTTGACTCTCTCACCCGGCTTCCTCCTCCCGTCTCTGTCCCGCGTCCTCCCTGCCTTCTCCTGCTCTGGCCGCGCTCCTCCCCGCCTTTCGCGCGGACGTTTTCTACCCGTCGGGACCGTCTCGATCTCCCCCCCGACATCCTCCTCTCTCAGGCTTTGCCCCTCCGGCCCATCCCCACCATCATCCTCGGACTCGTCCACCAGGGCCCACAAAGGCAACTGGTCCACCTCCTCCTCCTCATCTCCGTCGTCGTCGCTTTCGCGACGCGCCACACCATCGTCGCCGTCGCTGTCCTCCTCCATTTTCTCCTCTAGCCCCATAGGACCCTCGGACGCATCGCTGTCGTCGGAGACATCATCTAAGAAGGTGTCATCGTCCCCCCTCTCTGCCGCCAACAAATCTCCAGTTTCCCCATCATTGCGCAACCATCCTGCCTCCTGCCCCTCATCTCCTTCCGCACCGTCCGCGCGCCCCTCGTCCTCCCAGGCCTCCGTGTCTGGATCCTCGTCTGAGAAATCAACTTTCCCCTGGCTTCTCATCAGTGACTGCGCCAAGCCATCCGCGAAAGCATCGATCTCGCGTTCCTCAGCGTCACTGCCCCCACTGCCATCCGAACCTCCTCTTCCATCTTTTCCTTCGCTATCCTCGTCTTCCTCCTCGTCCTCCTCCTCCTCACTTCCAGACCCAGCGTCCTCGTCCGAGCCCAACTCCCTCCCTTTCCCCGCCGCGCGGGCCTGCTTATCCCTCGCTGCCTTCTCCCGAAAGAACTTGTGAAAGAATAGCTGGTCCGGCGACAGCTCATGAGGCTCCAACGACAGGAACTCGGCGCTATTCACCGCCGGCGGCCCGCTCTCCCGCCCCCCCCGCACACCCGCGGCGCGTCTTGTCCCGGCTCCGAACCGACTGAGTCGATCCTCCCTCTCCGCCTCCGTCAAAGCCTCCCCCTCCATGGCCGCCGCCGTCCTCCCCCGAAGTTTGGGGTTCTTAAAGGCAAATCGGTCCAGGAAGGCCATGGTCGAGAAGTCTTGGAGAGGGTCCCCCGAGTACGTGACGCGGTGTCTCGCCCTGGGATCCAGCACAGAGGCGGCGAACCGCTGCACAGAGGGGTGGAAATGCAGCGCGAGCAGCCCTACCTCCCAGAGATGAGGTTGGCTCTTTTTGGACAGCCCGGACCCGTTCGACGTAACCTCTTTCGCCGCCCCCCCCTCCTCGCCCTCATCTCCCTCCTCATCCACCCTCCCACCCTCTCCGCCGCCAAACGCAAAGGAGGGCTCGCGCTTCCCTGGATCAAAGGAGTCCTCCTCTCCCTCCTGCGTCGACGCCCGCCGGACGAGCGCCTCTCTAAGGACGGGCTGGGATGCCCCCACCTCGGAGAGCAGAAAGAGGACGCCGGCGGCCAGGGCAGGAGGTCCCTGCAGAGCACCGTGGCTGAGGAGGCGCTTGGCGAAGGCCGCCACCCGGGCCTGGTCCCGGTCCGCCTTCATGGCCTTGTAGAGCAGGTTGAGGAAGAGCGTGGGGTGGGCGGTGATGAGGAAAGCGGGGTCGCGGACTTTCTCATAGAGGCCACGGTAGAAGCGTCCCTCCAGGCGTCCCTCGCTCCTCCTCCCGGTGCCCGTCGCCACCTGCGCCAGGAGCATGAGTGCCTGTACCGCCGTCTTGAAGCTGGCCTGGTGCACGGTCCGGAAGATGTCCTCCAAATGCGCCCCCAGGGGCCCCTCCGCCAGCCCGCCCGCGTCCAGGTAGGGGGTGGCTCGGTGCACTCCGCTTAAGAGCGCCGAGAGCATCTTCTCGCTCAGCTCCCCGCCCGTCTTCAAGGCCCGGTCGAAGAGGCTCAAGTAGGTCTGGACCAGCCCCAAGGCTAGGTCAGTGTCGCTCCCTTTCCGCAAATAGAGCTGTCCCAAGAAGGAAATGCCGTTGTAGAGGGGCCGCGGCTGCAGGTTGGGGCGATGGAGGAACTGCTGCACCTCTCGGGCCACCACTCCCTTCATCGCCGGGTGCGCGGCCAACAGCCGGCGGAGGAGATAGGCGGCGTGCGGCGCCACTTTTTTTTCCGCGTCACCCAGCTTGTTCACAAGGATGCTTAAAAGGCGTTCCTCCTGCTCGGGCCGCCCCTGCAGGAGCCCCGCCACTCCCGTCAAGGCGAAGCGTTTGAAGCTGGTCACAGTGTCGTGCGTCGCCTTCTCCAGCCGATCGATTAGGACGGCCACGCGCTGTTTCAATTGGTCCTCGAAAAAGCGGAGGGCCAAGCAAGCCTCGCGGCGGGCTTGCTGCTCCGAGTCGCCCGCAGCGGCCGGCGGGAGGGAGGCCTCATCCTGGCGGGCCCATGGCACCAGTTTCCGCTCCGGCGGCAACAGGTTGTGCTCCAACAGGTCCTGCAGCGCCTCTATGGCCATCTGTGCACAGCGCCGGTCAGCCTTTTGTGCCAAGGCCAACAACGCGTCCAGGGTGCGGAGCCGAAAGAGGGGCGCTTCCTGCACTAGCAAGGTCAAGGCCGCGACCTTGTCGGAGAGGGTCCCCTGCCGCAATATTTTCTCCGTCCACTTCTGATCTTGGTCCAATTTTCGTGACCGTCTTACCTCATACAAAGTTTGAGCAGCGGTCAGCACCGCCTCGCCTTCCTGAATGTGCACCTTTATTGTATTCACCCCCAGGGTAAGAGGCGTGAGGGCACCTTTCGCCTCCGCCAAGGCCTTTTTCCCTCCCTTTTTACTTTGACTTTGCTTCTTCGTGTCTTTTTTGCTTTGATCGCATAATATAGCCTCCATCTGCCACCAATTTTCTGCCTTTCTATCTCGGATAGCTAAAAGCAGCTCTGCTCCGAGTGTTCCTGCTTGAGGGGAGGTGGCGGGGGGTGGTTTGCTGGGTATCCCCTTTTCATGCAGTTTCAGCTGCTGGTGCTGCTGGTGCTGCTGCTGCCGCTGCTGCTGCTGCTTTCGTTTCCCTCTCTGCTGCTGCACAGGCCGCCGTAATTTGTTCATCTCGTCGGTTTGGCCATGGCTTTGAGGACGACCTGCTCGGGCCATGGAGGTCAGGGGAGGCTAAACAGGAGCGCCCCTAAGCCTGCGCGCCAGAAACGGAGATGAAACACAGATGCGTGACGTAAGTTAGATCATAATAATATTTTAAAGCCAATACGGCATGCGGCAGGTGTTAGTTTGATGGAGCCACATCAATATCTTGGTCTCGCGCCTGCCAGTAAAAGGGGCGGCGAGGGGCAGGAATTGCTCGCAGGGGGAAAGGATCGAGATGGGCGGAGTGTCAACTTTTATCTCGCATTTCTTGTATGGAAATCATCGCGTTTTACGCCCATCGAATATGATCATACGTATTAAATACATCAATACTCTATAGGTGCAGGCTTGGGGGTCGCTTGGAGGGCGTGCTGGTCCGATTTTAGGCTGGTATTTGAGCACGGACAGAGCCTGGCCAAAGGACGCTTCAACTCCCCTCCTCAAAGCACCAGGTCCCTTAACTTCCCGAGAGTGTCCGGGTCATCAGCCAATTGGGGGTCATGCAGCTCCGATGCATTGCCTGGGTCCTTGTGGGGGCCTCAGTGGTTGCAAGCGACGGTATGTTGCTGGCGGCATCCGATGGCCCCCCCACGATGCCCACCCTGACGGGAAGCGGAGTCATGTCAAGCCTGGTCGCTGCCGCCGCGGCCTCTGGAGGAAAGGGCCAACGGAAGGCATCGGCTCTGTTCTCGTCTGAATGGTCATCCTTTAAGTGGCGAAGAAAATCTTCGCAAGCCAAAAGCAGGACGCCATGGTTCATTCCACCGGAGTTGATGTGTGTGCCGCGGGAGAAGGACCGGGAGGGCGTAGAGGCGGAAAAAAGGGGGATCGATGCTCATGCTGCAACAGCCTTATCGCGAGAGGATGCAGACGAAGGTCTTGAAAAGGCCACGACCACGTCTCTGCTTGAAGAGGAAGTAGACACCGCAACGCCCGCAGGCGTCGTCAGCCGCACGGAGGCCAGCATCTTGGAAGTCAGCAGCTCGGAGATCCACAGTCACGAGGACAGAGACGTGAAGAAAAATATGACAACGACACTTGCTGGAGTGAAGTCCATCGTGGAGGGGGAAGAAGCCGACGAACGGGAGGAGGAGAAATTGAGAGAGGACGCGGAGCCCCCTTCCCCGCCTCGCCTGCGACCCGTTTCGAAGCCCAGCGCCAAGCGAGCGCCGATCCTCCGTAAGAGAAGGGAGGACGACGAGTTGTCGATTCCTTGCGGTCGGTCCCTTTCCTCGGCATTGAGCGTGATTGGGGGCGGATTGCCCTTACGTCGCGGAGGCAGCGACACCGTCTGTGCGACTGGGGGAGAGCGGGCCGCGAGCAGTGTTCACTCGCCGTCTACCACGACAACCCGCGGCATCCACTCCGCAGGGGAGGTGGAGATCGATGCTTGGGAGGAGAGGATCGAGGAAGGCGAGGGGGCCCTCTCGGTGACGCGCTCGACCTGGCATTATGAGGCCGTGGTGATTGAGGCTGGGGCGTCGGACGGGAGGGTGGAGGCGGAGGGGCACCTCGAGGTCTCGCAGGGCCCTCGACTCGGGATCCTGGACGACGGGCTAGAAGAGGAGGAGGGAGAAACGGAGCTGGCTGCGCGTTTGAGGGCAGAAACGGCCCAACGAGTGGGAGGCTTGTCCGTGGAGAAGAGGGCGGCCTTGGAACGAGTCCGCATTGCTCTGTACGGTCCCGACGTGGATCCGCGCCGAGTGGCCGCGGTGGACCAATTGGTGGTTTGCGGAGACCGGGACGCGATGATCCTTTCTTTCCTGGCTCGGAAGGATTTCGACGCGGACACGGCCCTGCGATCCTTCGACAGGGTCATCCGGTGGCGGATGGCGCAAGACATCGAGGAAGTGTTTGAGGGAGAGCGACTGGCGCGACGCAAGGTGGAGAAGCACCGAGCCTGCTGGCCGACCGCCTTCTATTTCAGTCAAGACCATGCGGGCGATCCGATCTTTGTGGACCGGATGGGCCTTCTGGAGTTGGCGCGCTTGCGGACCGGCCCCGAGGCCCTGGGCTTGACGGACATGATCACGTACTACATCCAGACCATGGAGGGCCGCCGACGGTAGGGGAGAGGGGGTGGAGGTTGGAGCAGAGGCAACCATGTCAAGTGCGTGTCTGGGCGTGTGAATGGAGGCTGGAGGAAAGTGACCGTCCTGGCTATTCCTGTCGACGATGCTCACCCGCTCTCTCGTTCCCCTCTTCCTACCCCAGCCTCCTCTTCCCACACCTGTCTCGGCGCAGCGGACGCCTCATTAGTCAGTACGTGAGCGTGGTGGATGTCAAGCATTTTGGCCCACAGCATTTCGGGAGACACGCGCTTCAATTCATGCGCTCTCTGGGCGACGTGCACGACGAGAACTACTCAGACCTGGTCAAGTCCCTTTACATCATCAACGCCCCCTTCTTCTTCCACAAGGTTTTCCACCTCATCTCTTGCATGATGTCGCAGGAGCTCAAGGACCGTCTGAAAGTCTTGAACAAGAGAGAATCCTTGCGTGAGCTATCCCAGATCCTGCCGCCGGATCTTGCCCGACGCATAGTGGAGGGAGACCCGGCCGGGGAGAGGGAGGGCGAGAGGGAGCTGCATGCTTTCTTGGACAGGGCGGCCAGGGCAGGACTCCACCGGCGGCGATGGGTGTAGATTCGAGTGTCGGTCCCGGTGTGGGCGGCGATGGACACGGTGGTAATGGAACGCTTGAAGCGCAGGGGGAGGAAAAGCAGAGGATACTGCATACTGAAGGCTGTCAAATAGAATCTAAGCGAGGCATCATAAATCTAAAGCGACCTTTGTGAGTTGAAAGTAGAGGCTCACTGCCAAGTGTGGAATATAAGAAAGCTGGTCGTAGGCGTGGATCAAGCCCTGCCGAGCGTGCTTCATTAAGCGGCCAAAGGGTCGGAGCGCACCGACATGATGAAATGTCAGGCAACAGTCTAAAATACGTCTAATGAATGAACATCCACACGCACAACATGCAGCCCCCTGCCCATTTGAAAGTCGCCAGTCATCCTGTTTCTTTTCGCCGACTCTCCATGTAATTCACACGCATGGCTTCCATCTCCCGGGCATGCAAGGCCAATCCTCCCCTGTCCCAGGCCTCGGAGGGCAGTGGCTGGAGGTCAAAATGCCCGAAGTCGTCTTGCCCGCTCACCAGCATAGCCCCCTCCCGCCGTCCTCCCTGCATCTGTCTGACACTGGGCTTCATGTAGCGGATCGCGAGGCCCACCCGCGGCGACGCGTCCGAGCGGTTGGGACCCGACGCATGAACACAACGAAAGGCGTGAATGGTCGCCTCTCCCGGACAAAGCTCTACGGGCACGGCCTTGGCGGTAAAGTCAAGATGTTCGGAGGCAATGCGCTGGCCTCGAAGCAGCAGATTGGTGGAGTCGCCGGGTTCCTCCACGTGGGGAAGTTGCTCCCCGTGATACTCGGTCATGGGCACAAATTCAAGACACCCGTTCGTCCTGGTCGCCTCAGTCAGGGCCACCCAGACCGTGACAACGTCTTCTGCCGGTACTAGACCGGCGTACGTGCTGTCTTGATGCGGGGTATATTTACTCGAAGACGCCGGTCGCTTGACATGCCACTCAGTAAACCAAACAAGGAGGTCAGGCCCCAGGACGGCCCGCACTTGCTTCAGGATGGCCTCTGTGGACATGATGGCTACGACAAAAGGCAAATACAGGTGCGACTGAAAGCGCTTGTCGGTAAGATTGGATACATCAGACGCCGGACCGAAGGCTTCTTCATACAAAGTCAGGTAGGCCGTCGCTTGAGCAGCATCGAAAGCACGGAATGGTCCGACAAAGCCTTTCTCTGGATCCATGCCACCTTTCATGACGAGTAAGGTATGGTGCTGTTGCAAGTGAGTAGGTGACATTACGATTAGTACCTCCTCCAGGTCGACAACGTCAAGCCACAACGCTATTGTCGCAATCAACGTACTTAAGGAGTGTAGTGTTATGATCGTCAACGGAAAATTACAACGTGAGTCCGGAAGAATCGTCAACAGTGGTTTTCTCATTCGCATCTCGCGTAAAATTTACTGTCCACTGTGAAGAGCACAATGAGGAAAACTTCAGTGTGTCGCGTGATTTTTGTGGTTTCCACGAGGTATTTGATCAGAAAAACCCATCCGATGTCACCACGCACATTTGCATCAGGAACCCGCACCCGAAGAAAGAAATCAACCTTTTCCTTCTCTGTCATGTGAAAGTCGTCTGGGAACGTCCTTAGCAAAGTACAAAAACCCGTGTGAACGCTCGAAAGTAGTGCGTGCGTCCATCTTGACTTGCTGCTTTTTGGCATTATAATGGTATCAGCATCCCCACAGGAGCACGTATTTTTTTCACACCCATCTTCCGCAACCATTCCTTTGTCAACAGGCTTGCCGCATACCTTTTGGTAGCATTGCCTATAAAGAAGGTGCCCAGGAGCAGATAGGGCGCCATGGTCAAGGACACCGTGGTTCTCGACCTGGGCAGGTACGCCAGGAAATGTTCGCATCGCTGTTGCACTTATCCGCGATCGGTCAGTCCACACTAGGTCTTTGCCTCCGCACTCACCACGTTGTACGCCACCCGACAGTGCTATCATAAAATGTGGATTCGCAGGAGAAAGCTCACCCCGACACCTGCTGCCATCCCCCTTGGATGATTGGAGCAGGCAAGCTGCCTCCCGGGGATGGGGAAGTGAGGAATGGACGCAGTCCTTGGGCCCTTTGCTGGTGAGACTGCTGGTGCATTGTTTGCATGTTCGCCCCTCCGAAAATAAAGTGCTCATTTGCGAGCCACTTGCGGGATCGACAACGTTTCGAGAAGCTTTGGCTTACGTCTTATTCCAGTGGCTCCGGGTGCCGGCGATCGTGATGGCTCCCTCGTTGGAAATGCCGTTGTACACTGCCGGTGCGGAGACAGGCTTGGTGGTGGACGTAGGCTTTCGCGAATCCCACGTCTTGGCGGTTGTCTTCGGGCGGCCCCTCCTTCACACGTACGCAGTGGTAGGTATGGGGGCACTGACACTCTTGGATCGAGCGCGGGAGCTTCTTGAGTCGGCTGCCACGGCGAAGAAGGAAGGGGGATGCCTCTCCGGCCAAAGAGGCGACCGTCTCCCTCTAGAACTCCTGCAAGACATCGTAATGCGAGCATGCTTCGTTGTGGGTAAGGAGGATTTTCAAGTGGATGCCGAGCCCATCGCGTACGAAGAGAAGGGGTTTAAGCTGACCCTTACCCCCGAGCTACGAACTACGGTGGCCGAAGGTCTCTTCGCGGAATCCGTCGATGACGGGGAATCCCTCCCTATCGCGGTGCTGGAGTGTCTACGGAGATGCCCCAGAGACGTGCGACGCCTGCTGGCCAGTCATGTGCTGGTGTCGGGGGGCGTGGCGATGCTGCCCGGCTTCTGTCCTCGTCTGGCGGAAGAGGTGCAGCAAAGGGCCAGGGTGCGCGTCCGCTATCAAGAGCTTTGTCCGCTCTTGCTTGGACACCAGGGCACCTCTCGAGCCCACGAAGCCCTCGCGCCCTCCGCGCATGCGCCGTCCATTCCCCCACCCCCAACGTCTTCTCGGGCATCTCCTCCCAGTCCCAGTGCCATCTGCCTCGTCGCCGGAGCCGCTCTCTTGGCTCCGCGCAACGTCTTGGCATGGGTCGGGGGCTCTATTTACGCGGTCCTTGCAGAGACCCTTCCGGCAGACGCCTCCCCATTCCTGTTCCGCGGCTCCTACATGACCGCTGTCTCGACGCGAGGCAGGTCCTCGCAAGACTCAGGGGAGGGGCAGGGAGGCCGTGTCCCTGTGCTCCAAGAGGGGCTGTCCACGGCAGGGGGAAGAGATGTCCTGAGCGACGGATCTCGGGACGTGTAATGGGCGATCGGACTTGTAAATGAAAAAGCACGAGATGGAATGCCGGCGTAGGAGGCCCCATTGGACTCGCACCTGGCGGGACGCCGCGAGACGTTTATGCTCTGTGCTATTTCTTCTTTTTCGGGGGTCGCTTCCTTTAACGTTTGACGCTGATTTTGGCGCAGGTGGGGGGGGAACTCAAGTCTATCTCCGTCCAGAAAGCAAGACATATCTGCCATCTCAACTCCCTTCCCCATCCCCTAGCTCGGCCTCCTCTCTCCTGTCTCGTGTTACAGTGCTCCCTCCCATCCCGTCTCATGATATATGTACACAGTTTGACACCACCTGGCGTGAGTTTTTACTGGCATCCTCCGCGGAGGGCCTCGGGCAAAGGTATGTGCCACACGTTGTCTCATCAATCACTCATCGCCTCGAGCGCTCTGCTATCCTCCTTGCTCTGCACCACTTCTTTCTCCGTTGCCTCTGACTGGAGCTGACAACGAAGGAGAGGGTGCTTGTTCATGTGTCATTCCCACCCTTGGTTTTCCCCTCTGACACTCTTCCCTCCTGTCTACTTTCTCTTCGTCTTCTCGTTCGCTTTCTTCGTCAAATTCGCAAATTTCTCCCTTCTCTCTCTCTTCTCGCAGTCATATCTCCTGTCTCGGAAATCTTGTCCTCGAAGCCGACAAATCTTCTGTCTCTTCCTCCTCCTCCTCCCTCTCCGGCCTCGTCGACCCCCCACCCCGACCGCACCCTTTCTCTCTCGCCCCTACCGACCAAGCTCCTCCCTCACACCACGACTAGTGTCAGCCGTGCGAGCACGTGCGCATGTCAGTCTCTCGCCTTGGCTGCTCTGGGTACCTGAAGCGCTTGCTCCCGCGCATTTCTCCATCTTCGTCGCTTCGACGCCCCTCATCCGCCACTCGGCACCGCGTCCTGGCGCCACCCACAGTCGGTTTCCCAGTCCCTCCGCACACCCTTCTCCCTCATCCCTCCGCACTTGGATACAAGGGCTCCTCTCAGTCCCACTCGGCACCGTTTCCCTCCCATTCAGCACTTCTTTCGTCGGCCACTCCCGAGCCCAAGGCGATCCAAATGCCTCTCTCCTCCAATCACCGGCTAACTTTCCTCCGTGAGCCACATTTCTGATATACCCTCCGCGTCCGTCATGCCGAACTGGAAGACAGGATCGCTCATGCCCCCCGAAGCCCCGGACGGGGACGGCGCCGGCGAAGGCTTGTAGGCCAAGATGCCTCCGTTTCCCCCCAGCTGATTGTGGTGGTGGCTCAGACCCATCATCTCGTGCGGCTGCAACGAGTGGGCGCCCGGGAG
>NW_005803450.1:16287-17697 GCF_000240725.1 Microchloropsis gaditana
CATGGACGCGATGATATCCCGCGCACGCTTGATGGCTTCGGCTTTCGCGTGCTCGTCCATGGACACTGTCTGTTGGATGGGTAAACGCGGCCCACTGGGGGAAGGCCTGAAAGGAGAAGTTGGTGTGTTCAGTCCGATAAGTATCATGCCACACCACTACACGCGCCACAAAGGTGCTTCCGTGCTTAAATAATGTTCTATGCACGTGGTTTCACACATTTTGACGGACGCACTTCGGTTGTGTAGGCCGCAGTTGTAGGAAATGGAATATTGTCGTCGTCTATATATACCATCCTGGTCATCGGCGACGTGCTGTACCTCAGAACGTCTCCCTCTCTGACCTTTCCACGCAGGCGTTCACTTCTTTTAAGCCGTCGTCGGTTCGTCGTGCATCGCCCACGAAGGCCTCTTACTTCATTCTACCACGGGGACCGCTCCCTCCCGTGTCGATCGGCACGGTGCGAAGGAATATCAGGAGGTAAATAGACATCCACATACGCGCTCCGTAAATCGTGCCACAGCATGCCCGGCAACATTGTCACATACGTCCTGTGCTATGCGCACGTCGCACGGCACAAGAGCACCCTGCGTGCTTTTCAACTCGGTTTGCCACCGTGCATCGTCCTGGCTCGCTCCTCGCTTGCTCATTGAGCGAGGCTTAAAAAACCAGGAGCAGAAACCTTTGGCTTACGTATTGGATACGGAACTAATTTTGCGTCGGGTTTGGACCCTTGGGGCCTGGTCGCCTTGCCGTACAATTTTCCCACGCAGCCACGCCATGTTGTGATGCATGGGCTGCCAGTACCTTGACGGTGCTACATGCATGGAATTACGCGTATCCTGGGGCTTTTGGTGTCGCGTCGACTCTGTTATGTGCGTCGCCAAGACTGCCAGGATCATGTATGCACCCGACGGCTTAGACGAGCCGAGCTCTCTTTTCCGTATGGTGGAAGCCCCTCCTCTCACACAGTTTCCCTTGTCCCATACCTACCAGTCGTCTACGCAGGCACTTCTCGTCTCCAAGTTGGGCTTGTCCTGGTGAGTGCAAAGCTGAGAGTGAAGCAGGAGAGCGGCAAATTTGGATGAGCTTTGAGAGGAAATAAGCGAGACCGGGCTCCAACAGACGCACACAAGTAGATATCTGTCCGTAAAAACAGATATTGACCCCCACTCACTATTTCCGTGACCTCCTTTACAATTTACTTAAGGATCTTTCGCTACCTTGGTGGTCTTTGAGCCGGGTTCTGTGCGTCACCGTCAAATCAGGCTAGGGTCCTCCCTCTCCGTTCCCCTCGTGGAGAGAGACACGATCATGGCCTCCTTCCCACCTTCCAACCGTCGTGCCACCCCTGCACGAGTGATGGTGGTGATATTTTCATCCGTTCTTATCTTACTGGCGGGGCCCGTGGG
>NW_005803450.1:21168-21590 GCF_000240725.1 Microchloropsis gaditana
TGGGGCACGAGGCATAGATAGCGCGTGGGGGGGCGTGCAGTGCAGGCGGGAGTCCTCCCACAGGCCTCTCACAGAGGCATCGTGACATGAAAGGTTCCCGAGGTGCTCTAATATATATACTTGGTGCCCAATAATACCGTTCTCACCGTGCCGTGGTGGTTGCGTGTTTCAAACTTTGTTTCTGTGTGGCGTTTGATATAATTTGTTCTATATTATTGCTTGTTCTGGTTAGTGTTCCCGTGTGGCGTTTAATTTAATTTGTTCTATATTATTGCTTATTCTGGTTAGTGTTCCCGTGTGGCGTTTGATATAATTTGTTCTATATGATTGCTTATTCTGGTTAGTGTTCCCGTGTGGCGTTTGATATAATTTGTTCTATATTATTGCTTATTCTGGTTAGTGTTCCCGTGTGGCGTTTGATA
>NW_005803450.1:21652-22151 GCF_000240725.1 Microchloropsis gaditana
CAGGGGAACCCGCCTTCCTCCATCTTCGTCACAATCTCCCTCCATCCTCATTTCATTGCTCTCGCATGCAAACGCATGACTTCTCGCGCCATTTTTCTTCCCTTGTTCATCTCTCTTCAGGGGTCGCCAAGACCTCCCGATGGGCGGGTTTCCTGGGCAATTTTGCTCGACGCAGCCCCTCCATCAGCACCTCGCCCTCCCTCCCTCCTTCCCTCCCTGCCTCCTCCCTCGGGCCCCTCTCCGCGGCGACGATGGCGCCGCCTTCCACTCTCAGTCCTGCGGCACAGAAGAAAAAGGACGCGGTGGCGGCCTACGTGAAAAGCCGGGGGGGAAACTTGGGCATCCGCAAGGTCCTGATTGCGAACAACGGCATGGCGGCCACCAAATCCATCCTTTCCATCCGGCAGTGGGCTTACATGGAGCTGGGCGACGACAAGGCGATTGAATTCGTGGTTATGGCCACGCCGGAGGTGGGGAAAGAGGGCAAAGGAGGCGGGCG